>NW_027328679.1:0-87956 GCF_047496725.1 Anoplolepis gracilipes
TTCTGATCAGTAATTGTAAGTAATTCTTGATGTGTAAGATTCTTTCTCAAATTATGAAAATATTAATAAATTTTTTTTTTCTGTTATGCAGGAGCCCTGCCTGGACGCCACTACCACCGCCCGGTCATCCCCTCCAGTGTCTCGCAGCAGCAGTCGTCGTCGTGCCGTACCCCTCGACCATCGGCGTGCAATCTTTTATATATTTTTTTATATCTTTTTCTTTTTATTTTTAAATTCACACACACACACACACACACACACACGCACACGCGCACACGCGCCCACGCACACACGCACGCACGCACGCACGCACGCACGCGCACACGCGCACACGCGCACACGCATATATTAATATAACTAAATAAATAATTAAATTAAAAAATTAATATAAACAGTGTTAGTAATTCAAATGAGTTAGATATTTTTGTATTAATAAATTATTAGATATTGTTATTATTATTAGTATTATTTTTTAATTGTTAGTCTTTATATATTCATATTGTTAACGCAATTATGTATTTAAATATTTAAACATATAATTGATTTAATAATTATTGATTATTTTTATTATATAAATACTGAATTTTAATGGTCTTATAAATTCAAACGTATCTTATAAATTGACGTAACACTTACGACTGAAAACAATTTGATAATATTTGACTGGTACCATAAACCTATCATAAACCTTTTCCGGTAGATACCTTAACTATTTCTCACAACATCCTCTTCACCAAAAACGCGACACGATCATCGGACTAGTCGACAGAGCAATCTTCCTCTCACATCCCAGATACCATAACAAAAATTTAGACTTTATCGTCAGAATTCTTCTGGACAATGGCTACCCAATTAAATTAATTTTTGATTTCATAAATCTACGTATTAAAACTATTACATACAAACAAAATTTCATTACTAACAAACCAAGAAAAAATCCAGTCTATTTAACGACTCCTTGTATTTACCAGGGGTTACTAAGAAATTCAATAATATAACAAAAAATATGGATGTGAAGCTCTCGCATGTTAGTCTCAATAAAATGAATAAATTAATTAAAGCCCATAAAGATATCATTCGAACCGACTCAAAAACGAACGTTGTATACAAAATTAACTGTAATAATTGTAACGCCTCATATATTGGTCAAACATCCCGAATGTTAAAAACGTAGAATGTCCGAGCATAAACGTATCATATCAAAAGGAATATCAATACTAACTCGGTAATCACAAATCACGGACTTGGAATATAATCATAACTTTGATTGGACGAACGTTAACGAAATACTTGATAGTAGTGTTATAGTGAGGATTCTAAGCCATGCAGCGCTGAGGGGGGTGCGGGGACGGGGGTATCTGAGAGGCGCGAGGGGTCTGTTAGGGAAAGGGGGGGGAAGGGTCCTACACACGTTCGAAAGTAGATGTTTATCTTTGCAGTTGATTTTATAGCCGGGGTATTTTAGAAGTCATAAAACTGTTTTTTTTTCTAGTTTTATGATCATTTTATGACCATTAGAATATTATGAAAAAAGAGATTTTAAGCGCCGACGTTCGGCAGCTTTGTACCCTTGCGGAAAATCTCCCATAAAACTGGAGCAAAATATCTTCCATAATTTTTAGGGAAAGAACTGCAACTGCAAGATGTTTATCTTTGTAGTTTATTTACAGCCGGGGGACATTTTAGAAACCATAAAAGTGTTTTTTTTCTTTTTTTTTATGATCATTTCATGACCATTGGAATATTATGAAAAAAAGAGATTTTAAGCGCCGACGTTCGGCAGCTTTGTACCCTTGCGGAAAATCTCCCATAAAACTGGAGCAAAATATCTTCCATAATTTTTAGGGAAAGAACTGCAACTGCAAGATGTTTATCTTTGTAGTTTATTTATAGCCGGGGAACATTTTAGAAACCATAAAAGTGTTTTTTTTCTTTTTTTTTCTAATTTTTTATCATCATTTTATGACCATTAGAATATTATGGAAAAAGAGATTTTAAGCGCCGACGTTCGGCAGCTTTGTATCCTTGCGGAAAATCTCCCATAAAACTGGAGCAAAATATCTTTCATAATTTTTAGGGAAAGAATGCAACGCATCAGCGCCATTATGGAAAAAAAAAAGATTTTAATCGCCGGGGGACATTTTAGAAGCCATAAAAGTCGTGGGAAAATAATAGAAATTTTGGCCGACGCTGCGACGAACATGTCGGAACGTTTTTATAGATGCAAAAGCGTTGACGTTTGGTAGGATGTGTTAAGACAGCATTAGGCGAAATATAAGAAGAATGAGAGCCCCGTCAAACCATAGTACGATTTGAAAGGGCATAGAGGAAGCTGTGGAAAAAAAACAAATTTGAGTGGTTACTGTCAGGCATTAGAATTGTTAGTGACACAATAGTGAATAAATGGAAAATATTAATTTCGAAGCGATAATAGACGAGTCGTCAGACGAAGAGCATGCGTTGTCGGACGATAGTAATTATATTAGTTATTGTAGTAATACCGATTTTGACGACAACGTAGTAGAAGATGAACAACTCCGTGCGCAAAATCAACGTAAGATTTGCGCCATACACTTTTATTATTCAACGGGTGGTGCTCTAGCTCTCTGTGCTTCGTGTATGGACACCTTTCGAGATGACATCGGATTAATATACGAAATACGGAGACATAAAGTTACATCGCCCGATGAGGTGGATATGCGATGGTGCAGTAGCTGTCAAATTTTATTACATATAATAATGTCGCGTAATATGTGTTATGTTTGCACACAAAAATAGAGAGAGAAAAAATGGAAAACGTGCAGCAGAAAGAACGCGACTTGTTGGAGCGTTCCCACCAAGTCACCACATTGGGTGATTATTTTGGATGGCTGCAGCATTGCGAGGAGTTTATTGAAGAGCTTGAAGAACGCAGCCGTGTCAAGCGTCCGCGACTCTCAATCGGAAATAGACAATCTTTGGTGACAAGAATTGCGCGACTCGAGGGTGCAAAAACTCGATTGCAGAGACAGTTTATACCCAGTGGTGGTGATTATAGTAGTGAAAATAACTCGGAGAGACTCATATGGCGAGAGATTGATACGGCGTTTGAGAGCCGCATCTTGACTGGTGCGGTTATAAATTATAATCACATCGAACCTCGTCAATTTTTGGAAGATGCGAGTGACATTGTGCTCGAGCACGTGCGAGACGTTATGCAAAAACATAACAGTGTGAAAGTGAATACAGTGTTTAACGGCGAGTTTGTGGCGGGCGATAAGCATGCCAATAAATCAATCAATACGAGAAACTGTGAACTCTTACATACATCCGATTTACGTGAGTGGTATGAGCGGCGAGTCGTC
This sequence comes from Anoplolepis gracilipes, assembly GCF_047496725.1. Lineage (NCBI taxonomy): Eukaryota > Metazoa > Arthropoda > Insecta > Hymenoptera > Formicidae > Anoplolepis > Anoplolepis gracilipes. The sequence goes on from NW_027328679.1 coordinate 3,345, forward strand.
GAGCCAATCCTTGCATCGCTCAAAGAATTTCAGGAACGCGATAGCGGATGGGCATTATCGCGTATACTAAATTTGATTGTAAATATAAATAAATATAATCCTATGCACCCCGGATGTTACGTGCAATTATCGCGAAAGATAATAATGAAACGAGCAGTGGTTAACGTGCAATCTAAAGACAATGCATGTTTTGCGTGAGCGGCTGCTCTGTATCCAGCTGAAAGATGTACACACCGACAATCATCGTACCCGCATTATACAACAGTACTAAATCTCCAAGATATTGAATTTCCAGTCACTCTTAATCAAATTAAAAAATTTGAAATTTATAATGACATTTCAATCAACGTGTACAGTTTTGAAAACGAAAACATTGTCCCTATTCACCTTACGGAGCAAAAGAGAGACAAGCACATCAACTTGCTCTACGTGCAAGATGCGCAAGATATCGGACATTTTGCATGGATCAAGAATCTATCTAGACTTGTTAGTATGCAACTCAGCAAACACAAGACTAAAAAATATATCTGCGATCGGTATGTATATTTAATAAAACTGTCTAAAAATATTTAAAACAAGGATATAAAAATTTTAACTTTTATTTTACAGATGCATGCACTATTTTCACTCGGTCGAGAAATTGCAATCACATACAGTATACTGTGGAAAGATGAACGACTGCGCTATCCGATTACCGAGCGATAAGGATAAGTGGCTCGCATTCACCAACTACAACAGGAAGGAGCGACTACCTTTCGTCGTGTACGCCGACCTGGAGTGCGTTTTGGTGAAAAAAGAAGAAGAAAATTTTTATCAACGTCACCAAGTATTTAGTATGGCTTATTATGTACATTGCTCGTACGATAATTCATTATCCGCGTATCATTCTCGTCGCGAAGCCAATTGCGTTGCATGGTTCACCGACGAACTTAAAAATTTGGCGCAACATGTAGAAAATATTTTAACAACCAATGTCCCCATGGTAAATTTAACGCAAAATGAATGGAAAGAATTTCGAAGTGCGACTCAGTGTCATATATGTGAGAAACCATTCGTAGAAGATGATACGCGCGTACGCGATCATTGTCATTTGACCGGGCGGTAAATAGGTCCCGCGCATTCAAATTGCAATCTAAATTACAAAGAATCTTTTTGCATTCCAATAGTATTTCACAATTTGCCTGGTTATGATTCTCACTTTATAATCGAGGAAATAGCCACAGCGTTCGAAGGGGGAATCGATTTACTTTCGATAACAAAAGAAAAATATATTTCATTTACAAAACATGTTAAAGGTACAAAAGACAAACCGGGAAATCACATTAAATTACGTTTCATAGATTCATATAAATTTCTCACAACAAGTCTCGACAAATTGGCGTCTTTTCTGAGCAAGGATAAACTCAAAATTTTACAATCGGAATATAAAAATTTATCCGCCAAAGATTTCAATTTATTAACAAGAAAAGGTGTCTTCCCGTACGAGTACATTGACTGCGTAGATAAATTGCAAGATGCGTGTTTACCATCACGAGAATCATTTTACAGTTCCTTGACAGGTAACACAGTATCTGAGAGCGATTACGCGCACGCTGAGATTGTGTGGAAGCGATTCTCCATTCGAACGCTAGGCGAATATAGCGATCTGTATTTAAAAATCGATGTTTTGTTATTAGCAGACATTTTTTCGAAAATTTCCGAGAGAGTTGTATCAAGAGTTATGGGCTCAACCCCGCGTATTACTATACTCTTCCCGGTTACACGTGGGACGCCATGTTAAAGTATACGAAAATTATATTTGAATTACTCACAGACATTGACATGGTTATGTTTATCGAACGAGGTATACGCGGTGGTCTGAGTCAATGTTCCAACAGGTACGCGCGTGCTAATAACAAGTACATGCAGTCGTATGACTTATCAAAACCATCAACGTACTTGATGTATTTCGATGTTAATAATTTATACGAATGGGCAATGTGTCAACCATTGCCCTACGCCGATTTTCAGTGAGTCGATAATGTTTCCAATTTTGATGTATCATCGATCGCGCTCGATTCGTCTACAGGCTACATCCTCGAAGTCGATCTCGAGTATCCGCAGCATCTTCACGATTCGCACACTGACCTACCGTTTTGTCCAACACACGACAAACCACTCGGCAAGCGCGAGGGCAAGCTTCTCGCAACCGTATACGATAAGAAGCGTTACGTGATATACTACCGCAACCTGCAGCAATGTTCACGTCACGGTCTTCGTGTTACAAAAATTCATCGTATATTACAATTCACTCAATCTCCGTGGCTCCGTACTTATATAGAACTCAACACAAAATTTAGAACACTGGCAAAAAATGATTTTGAAAAAAATTTGTACAAACTAATGAATAATGCAGTGTTTGGCAAAACGATGGAAAATGTGCGCAATCGCGTAGATGTTAAACTTTTAACAAAATGGGACGGAAGGTACGGCGCAGAGACATTGATTGCAAAACCAAATTTTCATAGCAGAAACATTTTTTCGGAAAATCTAATCGCTGTAGAATTACGTAAACTCGAGGTGAAATTCTACAAACCAATTTACGTAGGTATGTGTATTCTCGATATATCCAAGACATGTTTGTACGAATTTCACCACAATTATATGGTACCAATGTATCGGGAGAGATGCAAAGTCATGTACACTGATACGGATAGTCTTATATATCATATTGAGTGCGACGATGTGTACGAGAATATGAAACGCGACATCAGTAGATTTGATACGAGCGACTATGCGATAGACAATGCGTACGGTATACCGCTCGTGAATAAAAAGGTACCGGGTCTAATGAAGGATGAAAACAACGGTACCATAATGACTGAATTTGTCGGGCTTAGAGCAAAAATGTATGCGTTGCGCGTAAATGGTAAGAAGGATACGAAAAAGGTAAAAGGCGTCAAGAGTAACGTTGTTGCGAGAACGATAACGTTTGACGATTACACGCGGTGTTTGAACGAAGAGATTGAAATAACGCGTAGTCAATCGTGTATAAGATCAAAATTACACAAGGTATACACCATTCGCGAAACAAAAATTGCTCTAAGTCCGTACGACGACAAGCGGTATATCGTACCTACAACTATTGATACGTTACCGTGGGGACATTATAAGATATCTTTATAAAATATAATGTGTGTGTGATTTTTTTCTTGTATGTATATTTCATATTTTATATATTGTAATGACTATTGGAAAGGATGTATTAATAAAGATTTTGTATATTTCAAATATTTCATATATTTTTTATATTGAATACATTGTATTTCTTATAAAATTAAATTACATGATCCTTATGTACCCAAGAATTGTGCGAGCTATCAAATCCCAACCATTTCACGTAAACCTCGTCACCCCTCCTGCGCAGTACTTTCTCCACGAGATACACATCTGGATAATTCGCGCGATGCAACTCGTGCTCGTAAAATGCTCCAGCGATAGATTTTTTGCGATAATCCTCGAGTAGATATGTTACGGGATTAGTATATTGCACTTTAACAATCTTAAACACCTCGGTTGTCCAATTTGGTGTGTAACCCTTTTCGAAAAGTTTTTTGTATTTGCTAACGCGTACCAGGTCACCTACTTTAAACTTTGCAGGAGCAGCAATTTTTATACTGTTGTATACTGTATTTAAAAGTCTATCAGCGATCATGGGAGTAACATCGATAGGTCTCATATTGATAGTGCGATGTTTTCGCGCGTTATATTCTGCAACGAGGATAGCGCGTCGACCCACTTGTAAGTTCCGTTCAGCGTAAACATCTTCCACATGTCGTTTTTCAGCGTGCGATTGAATCGCTCGACGACAGACGCCTTCAATACCGAATATGTGGAATAGTGATTAATGTTATGTTTCCGTATAAGCCGTTGCACATCGGTATTGTAAAATTCCTTCCCGTTATCAGTTTGTATGTTTTTCGGGCATCTCTTGCTATCTCGAATTATTTTGGCGATTGCATCAGCCGTCTCCCTTCCACCTTTACTCTTGAGTGGTGCAGCCCATGCATACTTGCTCAACACATCGATGACGGTGAGTATGTAGTGGTAACCTTTGTTGAAACGAGAATACGGACGCATCTCGACGATGTCGGCTTGCCACAGATCATCGTATCCCCGCACTATGACGTGTCTTCGGGGAAAATTTTTTCTCGCTGGCGCATGCAGTTCGTTCACCAACTGTCGTCTCTCCAAACTATGTTGATTCTTTGCTTTGTCAGTTTTTCTCGATGTCCGTTTGTTCGCATTTTTTTCACTCATTTTCGTTTATCGCCTTTAATAGCCGTTCTTGACCTGTTCTTGACCTGTTCTTGACCTGTTCTTGACCTGTTCTGACCTGTTCTTGACCTGTTCTGACCTGTTCTTGACCTGTCACCGCCGTCCTTCACCCATTCGAAAATCGTTCTTGACCCGTTCGCAGCCTTTTTCACAGTCGTTTTTGACTCGTTCGTAGCCGCTTCTGACCCGTTCGTAGCCTCGTTCACAGACGTCTTTTGACCGATCGTAGGAGTTTTTGAGTTGTTTGTAACCTTGAGTGTAGCCGTTAAGAACGTGTTCGTAGCCTCGTTCGCAGCCCTGCTTGAGATGCTGATAGCCTCGTTCGAAGCTGTTGCAGCTGCTGCTAGGTCGTTCACTGCCACTGCCACTGCCACTCATTGTAGTTTAGATAGCAGTTAGATAATTCTTCGTAGCTGTTCGATAATTGTTCGCAACCGTTCTATAATCCTTCGTAGCTGTTCGATAACCGTTTGATAGCCCCTCCTAACCCGTTTACTGATGCTCATTTAGGTTGATAGCTGTTTCTGAGTTAGCGTTAGCCGGGCGTTGAAGTTCGTTTAGCACAATCTGTATTGCTCGCACGTCCTTCTCAAGCGAAATCAGCTTCTCGTCTGATTCTTTCTGTTGATTCATTAATCTTTTAACGCAGGACTCCACGTACAGTTTGTTGACGGCATCGGTGTCAGCCTCTGGTTGCGCTACACGGCGAATCTTACGTGACCTTGCATCGAAGTCTGTAACGACGCGACACAAAGCGTTTTCGTGCACATAACTTTTTACCAATCTATCCCAAGAACCGTTTGTGCCGGTTGCATCATTTCTTGGATCGAATAATCCAAATTTGTTGATAGGCATTTTTTCTGATGCTTCGTAAAGTGTCACGCAACGCTGATCGACTGATTAGTTTTGTCGAGACACCATTTAATTTATAATAATTCCTGCTTCACGAAGTTCCTCGATGATCGACTGGATCTCGTTGTCGTGAGCGTTGTGACCAGCTTGGCGCGAAGCGTTGAGCAATCATAGCCGATCCACTAGTTCGTTGGGATCGTCCCAGTGCACGTAATCAATCATATTGTTGGTTAGCGTCATAGCGCGAGGCATAGATATCTCCCCTCCAAATTTTGTATTTTTCGATTCGAGCGACATCAACGGTGCAATTATATGTTTGTACTTGTACCCCCTGTTACACTTCAAATGGCCCTGCGCATCATAATCGCGTCTATGCGCGTTCGTCACCAATAATATGCTCTTGTATTTTTCCAAATCGTCCCCCCTCGTGTAAAGTTCGTCATCGGGAATTCTCTTGAAGATCAGCTCGTACAATCCTGGCGTTCCAATGTACCGCACGTCGTCTATGATAATAGAGTCATCTTTGTTGATGTTTAATTGTTTGTTGCCGAGTCGCAGTTCATTCTTTCTGTCAAAATAGACTCCATACACATGATCCATCTCGTGATTTTTGTCGCCACTAAACAAAGCGCCTATGTACTTTTGCCCAAGTGGCCCAAAGTACTCCCGCAACGTTTCTTGAACTTCCGGCGTTTGTAACTTGTTTCGAACAAACGATGATTCGAGCATGTTGCCCGAGGTTTCGAAAACATCTTCGTTTACGCTTGTTGGTGCGGTTAACAACGTAGAGGCTATCGACGGTTCATACAGTAAAACGTCCGATCGTTTCCTTTTTTTCGGTGTCGCATCTTCCTCTTCCTCTTTCTCTACCTCCTCATCTTTAGCCTCTTCCTTCTCATCCTCCTTGTATCGCTTGATTTTAATCTTTGCGCTACTCTCCGACTTATTTTTCACCGCGAACGAGTTGTCGACAATCTTTTGCAGCGGCTCGATAATAGGTTTAAAATGGGTCTTGACCGCGATATCGTCATCGATGTTACCGGTCTTCAAAGCGCGATGTTTCTTGCGGATCGATTCGCTCGTTTTCGCAATCTCCTTCGCCATCTTTTCACGCTCGCGAATATTATCGCTCCCAGCCATATCGATAGAGAGTGTTGAACGCTCGCGTTTCACCCCTTACGACAGAATGTAGGCAACGACTAATCATTTTGTGGTATCGCAAACACGTTAAATCCGTTTCTGTATCGCCCGTTTGTAAGCAAGCTATCCTTGTCTATCACGAGAAATCCATACTTTTGCTGCCAACAAGTACGACATAACTCACTGAAATCCTCGTATGACATGTCGGTATTCACGTGATCGTTGTACACGTGTTTCAAGTTGGTGCCATCCTGTTTAAACAAGATTAGCAGGTTCGCATTGTCGCGTAAAAGATGTTTCGGTATTCTCGCGTATGTCTGGCAGAAATAGAAGCAGTCGACGTTCGAGTGGCGTTCCATTGAGAAATATTCTCTTATCGTATTTTGTTTGTCGCACGCCACGTCATCGAAAACGAAAATCGAGTTTGGACGTGCTTCGCTCGGTGGAATGACGTCACTGTTATTGGAGAATGTAAAATAGCCGATTTCATCGATCGACGTTAACAAATTCTCCAAATATTGATATTTTGGCTGTTGCAGTGACTTTGAATACACGTACACATTTTCAAAGCGGACGCCGTGCGGGCTTTCTATCAAACTAATCAACACGTTAGTTTTACCGCAATTCGAGGGGCCGCAAACGATTGCGCGTATAGTATTCGGCAGCATCGTACCGTGTCTACGCATCTCCGCATTGTCACCCATCGAGCGTAATCTGACGTCGTAATTTGTCACGCGTATCGCGAAAGGTTGTCGCACGAATTTCATTTTCCCACTTCCGATTCGGATCGCACGCCTGTCTATTTATAGCTGCGCGGAACTACAAAGTGTTCAGTAACGAAAAAATGTTTGTCCTGCTATCAAGTCCTTACGATATTCTCGATTTGAGAGCCGAACAGCTACAGTTTGTATCTAAAGCAGTTTTATTGCGAATGTGTGGCAATCACGTCCACTACGTGTGGGACAAACTTCCGGAATACATAAAGGCGGATTCGGAGGTTCAGACCTATCGTCGCTGTTTCGAACATTACAATCAACCGTGGCAACAAACGCATTGACGGTCCAGCGCCAATGATAAAAGATTGTCGTGAATGTCAACGCAAATAAGCAGAGGTCTATTAAATCGTGCAATAAACGCGCTTTCTATCGAATTACATATTCCTGGATACCAGTTTTGCGGTCCGGGCACGCGGCTAGAAGAACGATTGGCTAGAGGTGATCGAGGTATCAACCCATTGGACGCAGCGTGTCGTGAACACGATATAGCGTACTTTCGGAGTAACGATCTTGCCGAAAGACACGCGGCGGATAGGATACTCGCCAAAAAGGCGCAAACTCGCATCACTGCGAAAGATTCGTCTCTCGGTGAGAGAGCCGCAGCCACAGCTGTCTGGATAGCGATGAAAACCAAAACGAAGTTCGGTATGGGTCTAAAGACGAAAACGAAGAAAAAGATGGTGAAAAAACGAATACTTCCGGTAGCGAAACGCGGGGGTGTATTACCGATTCTACCATTGTTGGGCGCTCTCGGATCTCTGATTGGTGGAGCGGCTGGTGTAGCAAAGATGGTGAACGATGGAAAAGCTACACAACGTCAGTTTCAAGAGATGCTACGTCACAATCGTGCCATGGAAGGTCGCGGATTGTATCTCGCACCATACAAATACGGACGAGGAGTCTCAATGAAAAAGAAGAAAAAAAAAAAGTCAAAGAGACGCTAAAAATGCCAGAGGGCGTAACTACCAATGTACAATTGCTGCAACTAGCAAAACGTATGCATATTCCATATTTTAGAGGTGTTTTTATGCGTAACTCATTACCGATCGGTGGTATATATCGAAACGAGAGCGGGATCATAAATTTGGATAACGCTAAAGGCTCGGGTACTCACTGGGTAGCGTATGCAAAGAAGGGGAATTGTGCTATATATTTTGATAGTTTTGGCAATCTTCGACCGCCGAATGAATTGGTGCGATATTTAAATGTGACAAAAATAGAATATAATCACACATCCTATCAAACTTATAATCAAAGCATCTGTGGACAATTGTGCTTGCAGTTTCTCCGAACGGTCGATGCACGCGAATTTAAAGACATACATTGTGCTATTTAACTTAGTATTCGTTAAACAGTTTGGCCAACATGTCTATGACATTCACGCTGACTGGAAAGAGCAGCGTTCTCGCGGCAAACTACTTTCCCAACGTAGATTTAAGCGACGGTGAATACGAGCTTGGTCTAGCGGATTTAGAAAGTTATCATACGATATCGAACGTGAATTCCTCGAATAATAAATTTTACTTTGGCAAAGACGATGCGGAAATTACGATTCCCGAGGGATCGTACGAGCTGCAAGCGATAAATGAATTTTTGAAACATACAATTTTACGAAAACGTTCGCAACACACAGTTCGTGATGGTGATAAAAAACACACTGACGACGACGATAACTTTGAGCCTGGAGAATGGCCTATAGTGCTCCGCGCTAATTACAATACGATGAGGAGCGAGATCAAATGCGCCTACAAATTAAATTTTAGCAAGCCTAACAATATTGGATCGCTGCTAGGATTCTCGAACCGTATACTGCAGCCGCGAAAATGGTACGAGTCGGACGTGCCGATTAACATTATCAACGTGAACATTATCCGCGTCGAATGTAATGTGACCGCGGGTGCGTACAACAACGGCAAACTCGTTCATACGATACACGAATTTTCACCGAGGGTACCACCAGGATATAAGATATCGGAAACACCGGCGAACATCATTTACCTACCGATCATCGTGCGGTGCATTACGGATTTAACGTTACGCGTTGTCGACCAGGAAGGACGATTACTCGATTTTCGAGGAGAAGAGATCACCATTAGATTGCATGTATGGCGGCGGCAAAATTAGCGTGTGATGCTCGTGTTGAACGGATCGAAAGACATGAGAGACAACACAATCTTTACGACGCCAGCGACAACAACATCGACATTTGCTAATATCCAATCATCCGGCACTAAGAAAAAGAAATTGAACGCATCAAACGTTGCGTTTTTACAATCTTTGGGATTCGTGGTGCGAAACATTTGAACGATGACTGACATTCTCAACATCGCGGACGAGCCAATCTTTGACGATCGCATCGTCAAGATTGAGATTCACTCCTATAACCCATTCGCCAACACAACGTTCGGACACAGTGATGAGATAAGAATACCCATACAACAACAGGATCTGTATACATTGCCGTACGAGAGTTTCTTATACATCGAGGGAGAATTAAAGATAAAGAAGCCAGCTAGCGGATCCAATGTGATACTGCAAAATAATTGCGTTGCATTCATGTTTGACGAGATTCGATGTGAACTCGATGGTGTGGAGATTGATCGGAATAGAAACGTGGGAATAACAAGTATGCTCAAAAACTATGTAACAATATCATACCGATAGAAGCGTGATTATGAGAAATGCTGGCTGGAGTGAGCCAACTATTGTGGATGGACACTTTAATTTTTGCGTACCGCTCTACATGTTATTGGGATTTTGCGAGGATTACAGACGCATAGTAATTAACGCTCGTCACGAGTTGATCTTAATACGATCGCGCAATGACAACAATTGTCTGCTTGGAGCTTCGACGCTGGAGCCTGTGATCAACATATTCAAGATACAATGGCGAATGCACATGTGTTGTTGAGTGAAATTAAAAAGCTGTCTATGCTGCGCGCTCTGGAAAGCGGACGCTACCTCAGCATGGGTTTTCGCTCGTGGGATATGTACGAGTTTCCGCTGTTGCAGCGTACAACCAAACATTCGTGGGCCATTAAGACCGCGACTCAGCTGGAGAAACCACGATACGTTATCTTTGCTCTGCAGACAGGCCGGAAGAATGTTATGTCCGAAGATGCGAGTAAATTCGACGACTGTAAATTAACAAACGTGAAACTCTATCTGAACTCGGAATGTTATCCGTACGATGACATGAATCTGGATTTCGATAAAAACAGATGGTCGATTCTGTACGACACGTACGCGCGTTTCTGCAAAAACTATTACGGATACGAGTACCTCGAACCGAGTCTCACTGTCTCACTGTTTCTACAGTACGGTCCGTTTGTGATCATCGATTGTTCTCGACAAAACGAATCGGTCAAGAGTGCAACCGTGGATGTGCGATTGGAATTTGAGTGTAAGGAGAATGTGGCTAATAATACGACTGTGTACTGTCTCATCATACACGATCGCGTAATCCAGTACAACCCGTTGACCAACGTTGTGCGCAAAATTACCTAAGTCTTTGCGACAATAATTTAGAGAGAGGGAAAGCTGGATATAAATCCGAGTGTTACGAGATGGTTGTCATTCTTCTTAACTGACGAAAAGAGATCTTATCATGTCTGTACCAACGTTTGTCAATCTGCAAGGATTTGTCGTTTCGAATAAATTCATTGCAAAGGAGGTGGCTGAGAAGAGGAACTGTTCTCGCACACTACAGTTTTCGGAGTCCTATACCATGGCATCTCCTTACAAAATCCGAAAAGTGTCAAGCTTCATGGTTGATGGCGAATCATCATGGACTACAATGGGAGGATGGAATCGTTGCGTACAGCATGGCGAAACGATTGATTACAACAGCTGTAGTTGAAGAAGAAGATGATAAAATGCAGTGTATCGTATACGTTAAAGGATGCCAGAAACGAGAATGGCTTGCTAATATGCTCGGCGACGATGCGAGAGAAAATTTAATCATTGAGACCTTGGATGCTGATTACGACGATATCGAATCTCTAAATAATCTAGATGTTAAAAATACTATACGATGTGAAAAACATGTTAAGAATTGCGCATTACAAAATGTATTCAAAATATTTAACTGGTGGTCGCAACGCCAGAAAGAATTGCAAGATTTGGAAAAATAAAATATTTAAACACTAATATGTTTTATTTCTTATTCCCCCTCTTCATTCCCTCCCTCCCTCCCTCCCTCACGAGTCATTTAAGAATTCTTTTTATCCGAGTATCGTCTCTCTCTCCCTTCTAAAAATTTCAGAGAACTAAAGTATTCTAGAATCTCCCACCACATTTACCACTAATCTCCCACTACTTTGAAAAACGGGATGTCACGTATATTTGATTCTTCATACGGTCAGTGTTGCGTTAACCGTTCGTGAAAGTGGTCCACTTTTGAAATCTGGAAATATGTACTACGTCGAAAGAAGCAGTGGCGGCCCCAGCAGAAGCGTGAATAATTACGTACCGAATCGTTATGAAACTCCATTGTTTGAGAACAAATGTGACAAGTAAGTTCTTGTTCAACTTCTTTCTATTTTTTCACAAATTGTTTTTAAAGTAATTTTTTTTATTTTATTTTTCTACAGCATTTCGTTGAAGCGTCGTGCTATTCGTATACTAAGTAGACGATACGCATTGACAACCACGGAATTCAAATTCCTTGAAATTGGTATCAACGTGGGTACACCGAGTTACGTGGAAATTGTCATAGGAGATCATCAAGGAAAGGAACTGGTATTATCTCTCGAAACGTGGAAGGGACTCTACGAGCAACGTCGCAATATTCACGATTTACTGCGAAAGGACTCTAAAGATACCTATAATTTTATAAGCGTTGGACCGCTAACAGTGCGAGTTCATACGATTAACCATACTAAACTTATAAGTCTCGAATCTTTAAACGTACGCATGATGATGATTGAACCGACGTTACACCGTATGTTTAATCTCGATCAATGCATCGATGTAACCTTTGATCGATTGGTTAGAACAGTCGATACTAAGTTTACACAATTCTCCAATATCGCGTCCACTATAACGGATAATAAAAAAGTGTCAAATGTAATATGCGCCAGCGACGACACGTGCGCGTGTGCACGTGTGCGCGTGTGCGCGTGTGCGTGTGTGCGTGCGTGTGTGTGTGTGTGTGTGTGTGTGTGTGTGTGTGTGTGTGTGTGTGTGTGTGTGTGTGTGTGTGTGTGTGTGTGTGTGTGAATTTAAAAATAAAAAGAAAAAGATATAAAAAAATATATAAAAGATTGCACGCCGATGGTCGAGGGGTACGGCACGACGACGACTGCTGCTGCGAGACACTGGAGGGGATGACCGGGCGGTGGTAGTGGCGTCCAGGCAGGGCTCCTGCATAACAGAAAAAAAAAATTTATTAATATTTTCATAATTTGAGAAAGAATCTTACACATCAAGAATTACTTACAATTACTGATCAGAATCAGTATCAGAATCTGGATCATTGTCGATGACATGTTGTAGATACAACATGTTATCGATATGTTGACGGATTTCCCGATGGATTTCTTGTAACTGCTCAGGACATGCTTGCCGATTTCCGCCTGGTAAACAGCAATTCTCGCAAGACTTTCCCCTTAGTCTGTTGTTTTCATTCGTCCATATATAACTTTGTAGTTTAAAGATCACTGTTGAGGAATTTTTTATGTCAAGTTCGCGATTTCGTTGAAACTCTACCACCGGATTTAATAGTTTTTCGGTCACCATTTTTCACAGCACTTAGTCCTAGCAAATGTCTACAAAAGTTTATTGCTGCGCACAAAAACGACACACACTACATGCTATTACTTGGCACAGTGAGTGTCCACAATTATTACATGAGTTCCAACCGTGATAAATATATTGTCCAGTTTCATGTTTATACACAATTTTACCTTGTGTATATGAATCTTGAACTTCAATGAAACATCCTGAACAAAATTTTTCACTATTTTCCTCGTCGTTGTCATACTTTTTTACTTCGTAATAAAATATGATGTTACACATTTCCTGCCGTTCAGTTATAATTCGTAAATCTTCACGCACTAACGGCACTATTTGTTCATTCAAATAGTCTTCCGGATCACTCTCATAATCAGAGTCATTCACTATTTCCACTTCTTCATCGCTGTCGTCGATGATAACCACATCTTCATTGTCTTCATTGTCTTCGATGACAATCACATCTATATTCATTTTAGCACTAAATCGAAAGACACTCGACGACTGTTGAATATGTTTTAACGCGGAGACAGATTCTCAAATTCGAGCAGCCGAATGTTGGCGCTGGTGCGTTGCATTCTTTCCTTAAAAATTATGGAAGATGTTTCGCTCCAGTTTTATGAGAGATTTTCCGCGAGGGTACAAAGCTGCCGAACGTTGGCGCTTAAAATCTCTTTTTCCATAATATTCTAATGGTCATAAAATGATCATAAAAAAATAGAAAAAAAAAAGAAAAAAAAACACTTTTATGGTTTTTAAAAATGTCTCCCGGCGATTAAAATCTTTTTTTTTTTTTCCATAATGGCGCTGATGCGTTGCATTCTTTCCCTAAAAATTATGGAAGATATTTTGCTCCAGTTTTATGGGAGATTTTCCGCAAGGGTACAAAGCTGCCGAACGTCGGCGCTTAAAATCTCTTTTTCCATAATATTCTAATGGTCATAAAATGATCATAAAAAATTAGAAAAAAAAACACTTTTATGGTTTCTAAAATGTCCCCCGGCTATAAAATCAACTGCAAAGATAAACATCTACTTTCGAACGTGTGTAGGACCCTTCCCCCCCCTTTCCCTAACAGACCCCTCGCGCCTCTCAGATACCCCCGTCCCCGCACCCCCCTCAGCGCTGCATGGCTTAGAATCCTCACTATAACACTACTATCAAGTATTTCGTTAACGTTCGTCCAATCAAAGTTATGATTATATTCAAGTCCGTGATTTGTGATTACCGAGTTAGTATTGATATTCCTTTTGATATGATACGTTTATGCTCGGACATTCTAGTTTTTAACATTCGGGATGTTTGACCAATATATGAGGCGTTACAATTATTACAGTTAATTTTGTATACAACGTTCGTTTTTGAGTCGGTTGGAATGATATCTTTATGGGCTTTAATTAATTTATTCATTTTATTGAGACTAACATGCGAGAGCTTCACATCCATATTTTTTGTTATATTACTGAATTTCTCCGTAACCCCTGGTAAATAAGGAGTCGTTAAATAGACTGGATTTTTTCTTGGTTTGTTAGTAATGAAATTTTGTTTGTATGTAATAGTTTTAATACGTAGATTTATGAAATCAAAAATTAATTTAATTGGGTAGCCATTGTCCAGAAGAATTCTGACGATAAAGTCTAAATTTTTGTTATGGTATCTGGGATGTGAGAGGAAGATTGCTCTGTCCACTAGTCCGATGATCGTGTCGCGTTTTTGGTGAAGAGGATGTTGTGAGAAATAGTTAAGGTATCTACCGGAAAAGGTTTATGATAGGTTTATGGTACCAGTCAAATATTATCAAATTGTTTTCAGTCGTAAGTGTTACGTCAATTTATAAGATACGTTTGAATTTATAAGACCATTAAAATTCAGTATTTATATAATAAAAATAATCAATAATTATTAAATCAATTATATGTTTAAATATTTAAATACATAATTGCGTTAACAATATGAATATATAAAGACTAACAATTAAAAAATAATACTAATAATAATAACAATATCTAATAATTTATTAATACAAAAATATCTAACTCATTTGAATTACTAACACTGTTTATATTAATTTTTTAATTTAATTATTTATTTAGTTATATTAATATATGCGTGTGCGCGTGTGCGCGTGTGCGCGTGCGTGCGTGCGTGCGTGCGTGCGTGTGTGCGTGGGCGCGTGTGCGCGTGTGCGTGTGTGTGTGTGTGTGTGTGTGTGAATTTAAAAATAAAAAGAAAAAGATATAAAAAAATATATAAAAGATTGCACGCCGATGGTCGAGGGGTACGGCACGACGACGACTGCTGCTGCGAGACACTGGAGGGGATGACCGGGCGGTGGTAGTGGCGTCCAGGCAGGGCTCCTGCATAACAGAAAAAAAAAATTT
The DNA here is from genome assembly GCF_047496725.1 of Anoplolepis gracilipes. NCBI lineage: Eukaryota > Metazoa > Arthropoda > Insecta > Hymenoptera > Formicidae > Anoplolepis > Anoplolepis gracilipes. Next base: position 18,544 of record NW_027328679.1, read on the forward strand.
ATTAATATTTTCATAATTTGAGAAAGAATCTTACACATCAAGAATTACTTACAATTACTGATCAGAATCAGTATCAGAATCTGGATCATTGTCGATGACATGTTGTAGATACAACATGTTATCGATATGTTGACGGATTTCCCGATGGATTTCTTGTAACTGCTCAGGACATGCTTGCCGATTTCCGCCTGGTAAACAGCAATTCTCGCAAGACTTTCCCCTTAGTCTGTTGTTTTCATTCGTCCATATATAACTTTGTAGTTTAAAGATCACTGTTGAGGAATTTTTTATGTCAAGTTCGCGATTTCGTTGAAACTCTACCACCGGATTTAATAGTTTTTCGGTCACCATTTTTCACAGCACTTAGTCCTAGCAAATGTCTACAAAAGTTTATTGCTGCGCACAAAAACGACACACACTACATGCTATTACTTGGCACAGTGAGTGTCCACAATTATTACATGAGTTCCAACCGTGATAAATATATTGTCCAGTTTCATGTTTATACACAATTTTACCTTGTGTATATGAATCTTGAACTTCAATGAAACATCCTGAACAAAATTTTTCACTATTTTCCTCGTCGTTGTCATACGTTTTTACTTCGTAATAAAATATGATGTTACACATTTCCTGCCGTTCAGTTATAATTCGTAAATCTTCACGCACTAACGGCACTATTTGTTCATTCAAATAGTCTTCCGGATCACTCTCATAATCAGAGTCATTCACTATTTCCACTTCTTCATCGCTGTCGTCGATGATAACCACATCTTCATTGTCTTCATTGTCTTCGATGACAATCACATCTATATTCATTTTAGCACTAAATCGAAAGACACTCGACGACTGTTGAATACGTTTTAACGCGGAGACAGATTCTCAAATTCGAGCAGCCGAATGTTGGCGCTGGTGCGTTGCATTCTTTCCTTAAAATTTATGGAAGATGTTTCGCTCCAGTTTTATGGGAGATTTTCCGCGAGGGTACAAAGCTGCCGAACGTTGGCGCTTAAAATCTCTTTTTCCATAATATTCTAATGGTCATAAAATGATCATAAAAAATTAGAAAAAAAAAAGAAAAAAAAAACACTTTTATGGTTTCTAAACTGTCCCCCGGCTATAAATAAACTACAAAGATAAACATCTTGCAGTTGCAGTTCTTTCCCTAAAAATTATGGAAGATATTTTGCTCCAGTTTTATGGGAGATTTTTCGCAAGGGTACAAAGCTGCCGAACGTCGGCGCTTAAAATCTCTTTTTTCATAATATTCTAATGGTCATAAAATGATCATAAAACTAGAAAAAAAAACAGTTTTATGACTTCTAAAATACCCCGGCTATAAAATCAACTGCAAAGATAAACATCTACTTTCGAACGTGTGTAGGACCCTTCCCCCCCCTTTCCCTTACAGACCCCTCGCGCCTCTCAGATACCCCCGTCCCCGCACCCCCCTCAGCGCTGCATGGCTTAAAATCCTCACTATAACACTACTATCAAGTATTTCGTTAACGTTCGTCCAATCAAAGTTATGATTATATTCAAGTCCGTGATTTGTGATTACCGAGTTAGTATTGATATTCCTTTTGATATGATACGTTTATGCTCGGACATTCTAGTTTTTAACATTCGGGATGTTTGACCAATATATGAGGCGTTACAATTATTACAGTTAATTTTGTATACAACGTTCGTTTTTGAGTCGGTTGGAATGATATCTTTATGGGCTTTAATTAATTTATTCATTTTATTGAGACTAACATGCGAGAGCTTCACATCCATATTTTTTGTTATATTACTGAATTTCTCCGTAACCCTTGGTAAATAAGGAGTCGTTAAATAGACTGGATTTTTTCTTGGTTTGTTAGTAATGAAATTTTGTTTGTATGTAATAGTTTTAATACGTAGATTTATGAAATCAAAAATTAATTTAATTGGGTAGCCATTGTCCAGAAGAATTCTGACGATAAAGTCTAAATTTTTGTTATGGTATCTGGGATGTGAGAGGAAGATTGCTCTGTCCACTAGTCCGATGATCGTGTCGCGTTTTTGGTGAAGAGGATGTTGTGAGAAATAGTTAAGGTATCTACCGGAAAAGGTTTATGATAGGTTTATGGTACCAGTCAAATATTATCAAATTGTTTTCAGTCGTAAGTGTTACGTCAATTTATAAGATACGTTTGAATTTATAAGACCATTAAAATTCAGTATTTATATAATAAAAATAATCAATAATTATTAAATCAATTATATGTTTAAATATTTAAATACATAATTGCGTTAACAATATGAATATATAAAGACTAACAATTAAAAAATAATACTAATAATAATAACAATATCTAATAATTTATTAATACAAAAATATCTAACTCATTTGAATTACTAACACTGTTTATATTAATTTTTTAATTTAATTATTTATTTAGTTATATACAATTTTCATAGATACATAAAAATATTTTTCTTATAATTGTAATCTTATACCCAGTAAACAGTTAAGTGATTCCGGTTTCGGACATTTCGGTCATGTCCGAATTTTATCTTTTTATAAGGTTTGTGCTCACTAGCAAAATTAAAAAGAAATAACAGTTAAATAATGAATATTTTCTTCTTGTACGTTTTTCATATTTTATTAGACACTGTTACTTTAATATTTTCGAATGTTATTTCTATTATATAAAAGTGTTTAAATTTTTGTGTAACACATTTGTAAACACATTTAAAGTCTTTTGTAATTTCATCAATATATTGTCAATGTCATTAACATATGTATATTTTTAATGCAATTTTTGTAAAGAATTTATTTTGCTTTAAAAGTTTCCAATTTTATGTTTTAAATATAAATTTTGTGTTTTAAAGAATTTTAAAGATATTTGATGACTTTATTTCAGTACTGTTTCATATCATTAATTTATATATTTTTTAAATATATTTCTCAAAAATTTTATATTGTGTAGAGGTTTACATAATTTTTGAAAAAAATATTTTTAAAAATACTATTCTTGCTAGAGATTAAGTTTTTGTGAAGAACACTTTTAGACTAGAATCTTCGACTCTTTTTACTTTACATCTTTGATTATACTTTGATTATATATTTTCAAACGAATTTCACATATTTTTGTAAAGCTTATATTTTGATTTTGCATTTGCTGACAATAAATTTGTCGTAAAGTTATATTTAATGACAATTAATTTTTTTATAAAGAGCAGTTTTGAAGATATTTTTATTTTGCATTTGGCAATCCATTTTTTGTGAAGTTATATTTGATGACGATTAAATTTTATATACATATATATGTTTCTTGTAAAGAACAGTTTTGTATATTTTTTTGATAGCAATTAAATTTTTGTAAAGAGAATTTTTGAAGATTTTTTATGACGATAAATATTTTGTAAAAAACACTTTTAGAAAAAGATACACTTAACGCTTTTTTCTGATGTTTTTTAAGATAAGATTTCACATATTTTTGTAAGCTTATTTGATTGAACTCGATGACGAGGTATTTATTTATAAAGTATATTTTTACTAATTCTATTTTTTATAATATCAATTATAATTATTTTATATATAAAATAAACATATTGCATATGCATATATCGCTCGTATAAATTGAATATCTTCTCTTCTTCTTCTTCTTCTTTTCGAAAGCCTTAAGGCCTGTTTCATCCTCTTTGTAATTCCTCTGGCGATACAGATGACCAGCTGTCCTTCCATCTTTTCGGCGGGCATCCCGGCGGTCTTCTCGAGTCAGGCTTCCCGTTTCTCGCGATTGTAGCTATTCTGTCATCGTTCATCTTGAACACATGATTATTCTACTTTCTCCTGCGAGCCCTGACCCATCTTACCACATCCTTCGTCTGGCATTCCTTTTGGATGTCGCTGCTTCTCTTGCGACCCATAAGTGTGTTCCCGTTATAGCTCTTAACACTCTCATCTCGCTCGTGTGGTATATCTCCCTGCTAAAGCTCTCCCAGTATCCCCTCTTAATCTCCCGGATTCTGTTATTCGCTTTGTTCCTTACTTCTATATAGTTGGTATAGTCGCTTCTTAGTTTGGTGCTTTTGTATTTTAGGTGTGCGTTCTTTTTCTCCTTCGCTAGAGCTTTTACTTCTGGCATGAACCAGGGTTTCGTATTTCTGTGGGATGTCGATTTGATAGTTCTTTTCCCTAGGGCTTTCTTAGCTGTCTGATGTATGTTGCTCTTCAATTTGTTCCACATGGTATCGGTGGTTTCTCCTTCGCTACTTTGTGTGCTTTCTGTCTTTTGAACTAGGCGCCTCTCATACAGGTCCCGGGTGCTCTCATCTCTCAGCGACTCGATGTTAAATTTCTCTGTTATTTGTTCCGTGTTTTTGCCTTTGTGGATCTGTTTCGACATCATTAGTTTCCCCAGTAACAGGTTGTGATCGGAGCCTATGTTTGCGGAGGTGAGTGCCTTCACGTCCAATATTTGTTCCGGTTTTATGGTTCTGTTAGTTATTATGTAGTGTATTGTGGACATTGTCTCTCTGTTTCCGTGGAATGTGATCTCGTGTTGAGGCTTGTGCTTGAAAAAGGTGTTATTTATCCTACGTTCATTGTGCAGAAGTCGATTAGCATTTTACCTCGATCATTTAATGTTTCTTTGTTAAATCGATTTTTAATTCCAGCAATTATTCCATTGCCTATCCTTGCGTTCAGATCGCCTAATATCATTACGCAATCTTAATGTGGTGTGTTGTCCATCGTCGATTGTAACTGATCGTAGAAGTCGTGCGCTTCCTGATCCGGCCTCCCCGCATTTGGCGCATAGACTGATATGATATGCAGCACGGTTTTTTCCAGGTTTACTGATAAGATTATGATCCTATTGCTTTTATACTCGATGTTTGTTATGTCATTTGCCAGTCTGCTGTTGATAAGAATTCCCACTCCCGGCACTGCTCTTGCGTCCTTTGGTTTTCCGGAATATGCAAGGACATATCCGTTGTATTCCGACGTGCCCTTACTTCTTTTCTTCGTTTCGGAGATTGTGCAAATGTCGATCTTGTGTTCAATTAGTTCCATTATGATCTTTTGGTCTTTGCCAGAGAATGATCTCACGTTCCAGTATGCCACCCGTAGTTGGTCTTTTCTTTTCCTTTTTCGTAGTTTCCTTGCTCGTGTCCTATTTCTTGCCATTGTCGTTGCCGTGCATCCATCCGAATCTGAGGCATTTGCAGTGAATCTGTGAGCCCTCCGTTGTTTTTACTCTAGGCAGGTGGCTGGCCTAACTTAGACACCCTCCTCCTTTGCCCGAGCTTGGGACCAGCAGATACGCGATATATCAGGCGGACTTAAATTGAATATATTAGCAAATATTAAATTGGGGACAGTGTGGCTACATTCGCTGCGTCGTCAGCTGCGAACCATCGGGACGTGGGTCCGAGCCCACTAAAAGCCCATATACCTCATTGAAGTTTTTTATGGATATAAGAATGTATTGTAAATAGGAAAATGCAGCAAAAAATGAGTGTATAGCAAATATTAAATAGCATATATTGCACAAATTCAAGAAAAATATAATAAATATTGAACAACAAAATTATCACAACAGTACATTTATATCAAATTTTCACACAACATCAAATAATTAATTTTATTTTAAAACTATAAGTCTCTACTTTGAAATGCATTTTTCAGATTGTGAATTTATCCTTTCCCCTTCCACTGTCTTAAAAAATAACGTATTGTTTAAAAAAATTGCACAGTTTAATGCACGAAATTAAATTAATCTTTTTTGCAAATAATGATCGTAAAATTAAGACTTTATGTTGCAAATTAAGAAGAGCTATTCACACACACACACACACGCACACAAACACGCACGCGCACGCACACGCACACGCACATCCACACACACACACACACACACACACACATTCACTCAATCACTTACACTACGCGCGCACACGTGCATACACAAAATATTTAACTTAGGCTATCAGTTAACGTCTAAAAGGGCTAGTTTACCATATACTAAAAATGTTCAGGAATTGATTTACCTTTTAAAGGTGAAATCTTATAACTCGAAAATACTGTACTGTAAAAATATGGGAGCACAGCAGTCAGCAATTTTAAGGGAACTAATATATTATATAGTAGAAATTTTTAGAAACCATCCTTTGAAAGTAAAATTTAATATTTTTAAAATTCTATAATATAAAAATATCTGTCCTGAACTATTGGTCAATGCTTCTAAGGGGGTTAATATGAGTCCTAAGCTGTTGGTCAACGTTTCTAAGGGGGTTAATTTACAATTATATTTTAAAACTCATTACTAAAGGATAGTTTTCGAAAATTCTTATTATATGATAAATTAACTGCTAAGAAACGTTAACTAACCATCTAAGTCATATCTTTGCGATATGGTATTTTTGAATTACTAGATTTCACCCCCAAAGGGTGGCTTTTAGAAAATGTTACTATATGGTAAACTAACCCCCTCAAAAACGTTAACTAAGGGTCCAGGTTTCATATTTTTGCGGTACGGCATTTTGGAGTAATTAGATTTTACCCTTAGAGGATAGTTTGCTACAATATTATATGATAAATTTGCCGCCTTAGAAACGTTAACTAACGGCCCAGGTTTCGTATTTTTGCGATATGGCATTTTTGAGTAATTAAACTTCACCCTCAAAGTGTAGTTTGTTACAATTTTTACTATGTGGTAAATTAGTTTCCTTAGAAACGTTAACTAACGACGTGTTTGATATTTTGCGGTACGGTATATTAAGTAATTAGATTTCATCCCCAAATGGTGATCTCTGAAAATTTTAACTATGTGGTAAATTAGGCGAGCAAACATAACTAATCATCTAAGTCCCATATTATTGTGATACATATTTTTTAGTTATTGGAATTTATCCTCAAGAGATGATTTTTTACAATTTTTATATTGTAAATTAGCCCCTTAAAAACTCCCTTAACTAATGACGTAAGTCTCATATATTTGTGGTACGGCATTTTTTAGTTATTAGATTTTACCCCGGTATATACATAAGGGGTGGCTATTTAGGATTTTTACTATATGGTAAATTTGCTCTCCTTAGAAATATTAATTAACTGCCAGGTTTCATAATTTTGCTATATGCCATTGTCCAAAATTCAAAAGTTGAGCACGGCAGTGCTGTTTTCGCGCGCGACAGTGCCGTTAGCGCCACTTTCCAGCCAGCAGCGTTCAAATAAACCTGGAAAATATGAACCTGATTCGCCCGCCAACCTAGCGGCATACCAATGACTGGAAAACATGGCGGACACCTGTATCTGAATGACACATTTTCGGCAGAAAAATAAAATCAAAATCAAAATCTTTGCATCAGATGCACGTATCATTTTGATATCGTTATGTTCGGAAAAATTCATATTTTTGAATGATATGTTCATTTTTCGAAAATTGTTGTAATGTAGTCAAATATTCCTTTATTTTGTTCTGCTTGTCGAGTGTTAATAATATCGCCTCTTTAGTTGAGGAAGGATTTTAGGAAACTATGAGGATAAATTGCTAAATGTGCTTACGAAAAAAAAAAAGGAATTACATATAATTATCCTTCTATAAATCAATAAACAATCGCTTGCATATCAGCATTAAATTAAAAATAAAATACACAACGTACTTAATGTACATAACAAGGTAATAAATAAGAGTTGATATTAACAAAATTATATAATCAAATGTTACTCAAACCAATGGCTATAAATGTGACTTGTTATAATTAAGAATGCTTTACAAAAGAAACACAAAAGAATACATGTTGTAAGCGAATATGTTTTCCTTATAACTAAATGTAATACTATTTGTGGCGAAATGACTAGTGAGTCTTAAGAGTATACTATTTTTCAAGTAATTATACCGTCTGATCGACGATCGGACAGTATATACATAAAACTAACTAAAAAAGTAAGAAAACCTTTAAATAGAGTTTAATTAGACCGTGGCTCAATAAAACGAGAAGCACTGTCTCGTCCCCCTCTCCCCTCAGTATGGGGTGGGAGGAATTTACGTGGCTTTGAGACAAGATAGAAGCGAGTCAAAATCTGAGATTCTTTGATCTTTTACCTGGTGGAATATTAACGTAGGATAAACTGCGACTTATCGCACTCGCCCCGTTGCGGGGGTCGTCGGCAGAGATGTGAGAAAAGAATCAACTGTGGATTCTGTCACCTTGCGGTAAAGAGGGATGTTGAGCCTGAGAGAACCGCTCAAGATTGCGGCCTCCTCGTCACCTTTCGGCTAATTCCTTTGTAAAGGTCTCGTTACAAGACGTCACCCTTTTGGCTGTCCCCAGTTGGACATAGGACAATTAGATGCAATAAAAAATGCAATTCTGAACAGAACACAACCGTGAAATCACCAAAACCTGCGCTGGTAAAAGCGTCCGACTCGTCACGTGCGATGTTTGCAATAAAACCTACCCGAGAAAGGAAAACTCTCGCCACTCGAAGATCCGCAAAACGAGAGGGAGGGAGAGCCTTACTGCCGCCAGCGCTCCCTCTTCGGAGACTGTCTTTATCGCGACAGTATTACTCGTTGCCCTAACATTTCCGCCCGCCTTCGACAACAGTTCTGTCGAATGATTTGTATCTGGATCGTTCGGTAGAACACAGAGCTTAGTTATGGGCCGTTTGAACGTAGAGGCAGCGGTCCTCACGGTAACCACCCTTACGAGCCCGTCTGGTTCTGGATGGAGGTGTATGATCCGAGCGAGGGGCCATTTACCTGGGTAGCGTTCGTCTGTGATTAGTACCAAGGATCCCTCTTTGATTGCGTTAGAAGGATGGTACCATTTTGCCTGATAGCGTTGAAGGCACTCGGAGTAGCACCTTGCCCAGAAGTGGTCAACCTTGTTTTAGCAGTTGCCAGCGCGAGAGCCACGTTGTCTTTTCCTCCGATAAATTCGGTTCTGGAAGTGCTGAAGGTGCTTCCCCAATCAAGAAATGTCCCGATGTTAAAGCGCAGTAATCATTCACGTCCTCTGATAGCGGACAAAGAGGTCTCGAATTCAACACCGCTTCAATTTGAATTGTGATGGTCGTCATCTCTTCGTATGTCACAATCGCGTCCTTCAATACTCGTTTTAAATGGTATTTTGTGGACTTAACGGCTGCTTCCCATTTTCCTCCGAAGTGAGGAGCAGACGGTGGATTGAATCTCCATGTTGTGTTATCTTTGGCTAGGATTGATGTAAGGTTATAGAACTCCTTTGAAATCAACTCGAACTAACGCCTTAGCTGTGCATCTGCTCCCACAAAGTTAGTTCCACAATCACTTTGTAGCGTGGCGCAGATTCCTCTTCTTCCCGTGAAGCGTTTGTATGCGGCAATGAAGGCGTCAGTGGTATAATCTGTAACTACTTCTATGTATACTGCGGATGTCACGAGATAGACAAAAATGGCTAGATAACCCTTGTAAGTCCGCACTGCCCGGCCTTTCCACGTCTTCAATGTTACAGGGCCGGCGTAGTCGAGTCCTGAGTTTAGGAAAGGTCTCGCCTGAATTACTCGAGCCGTTGGTAGTTGTCCCACCAGTTGCTGAGCTCGGATCCCTCGATAGCGAGATGAATGACCTCACTGGTGTTCTCCCTCCGACTATCTAATAAGAGCTCCGTATAAAATTTAGAATTACCTGAGTACCTCCATGAAGCATTCTCTCGTGAGCATCGTCTATAATTAAATTACTGAGGTGATTCTTTTGATAGTATATATGGATGTTTTGTTTCTCGATCGATCTGGGCATTATGGAGCCGCCCTCCAACTCTGAGCAAGCCTTCTTGATCCAAAAATGGAATAAGCCGTATCAGTGGATTGGATTTGGGAAGTTGCTCATTTCTTTAGATGGTTTGAATCTCGTTCTGAAAATATGCTTGTTGAACGATACGTATCCAAAACTTTCGACTCTTATCTAATTTTATCGGCTTCAGTGGGTGTTTCAGTGGTGCTGAATGCGGTATTTTTCGCAGACATGAGATAAATCTACGGCAGATCGTAGTTATCCTTAGCAGCTTTGTTAATGAGGAATATCTGTCCAACACTTTCCAGTAAGAAGGTAGTCGAGCGGTCGCATTCATGACGTTCCCGGATCGTTGTTCTAGTTCGGCTTCCTGTGGAGATTCGTGAGTGAATGAAGGCCAGGACGAATTTAGCTCCGACAGCCACGTAGGTCCCTTCCACCATAATTCATGATGCGTCAATTGAGCTGGAGTCAAGCCTCGAGAGGCGCAATCCGCTGGGTTTTCCTTCCCGGATATGAAACGTCATGTCGCAACCGGTAGGAGCTCGAGTATGTTCACAACGCGATTGTGAACAAAATCTTTCCAACGGGACGGGTGCGCCGATATCCATGTGAGCGCCACTGAAGAGTCAGTCCAACAAATTACTGACGCGTTAGAAAGATCTAACGCTTTTAAGGCATTCGATAATAAACACGTCAGAAGCTGAGCAGCGGTGAGCTCGAGTCGCAGTATTGAGAGGCGTTTAATTGGCGCAACCTTCGTCTTGGAGCACCAGTAGACGCGTAATAAATCTGCCATTCTCAGTGAGAACTCTCGTGTAGATCGCCGCCGCCATAGCAAGACGCGATGCGTCTGAAAATCCATGCACTTCCACCATGGATATGCAGTTGCTAAAACCGAGGTATGAATAGTTGTTTCAATTGTTGTAATTGCTTTCGAAAGCTTGCCCATCGGTTCTGCAACTCCGAGGAAAGAGGGTCGTCTCAGTCAGCTTTGGTTAGCCAGAGCTCTTGTAGTATGATTTTGGCTTTGATCAAAGCCGGTGCGATCAACCCTAAGGGATCGTACAAACGTGCTATCTTGGAGGCCACTACTCTCTTTGTAAGTGTAGAAGCGCTGGATGTGATGGCGGCTTCGAAATGGAAGGTGTCGGTGACAGGTTGCCATACGAGACCCAGTATCTTACATAACGATGATTCGAATTCGACAGTGCTTGGCATCTCGATGACAGAGTTGAGCAAAACTTCTGTGCAATTGCTATTCCATTTCTGAAGTGGAAATTTGCCAGCTTCACAGAGCTGAGTCAGCTGTTGAATTGTTTCCTTAGCCTCGGGGATTGTATCCGCTCCTCCGAAGATATCATCGACGTACCTGCTTTTTATCAGGGGGACAATAGCCTTAGGAAAGCGTTGACCTTCGTCTTTTATCAGCTGTAGGATTGTACGTAGCGCTAAAAATGGAGCGCAATTTAGACCATAAGTTGCCGTCGTGAATTGATGTGGAATTACTCGTCCATTCTGGTCATACCAGAGCACCCTCTGGAGATCCCGGTCGTCTTGGTGAATTGTGATCTGGCGGTATATTTTAACTATGTCAGTAGAGAAAAGTATACGGTGCGTACGGGTCCATAAGAGGACCTCTGTTATGCCCGTTTGTAGTTTGCTTCCTGCTAGAAGGATGTCATTGAGTGAGTAACCACTACTCGTTCTACTCGATCCGTTGAAAACGACCCTTAACTTGGTAGTGCTGCTGCTTTCCCGAAGGACACCCAGGTGTGGTAGGTAATATACTGGAGAATCCTGGTTTCAACGATTCGGCCGTCACCATGTGTCATAGGCTTAGATATTCTCTGATAAACTCATTATAAAGTTGTTTGAAAGCAGTTTGATTCAAATATCTTGTACAGCCTGTTTAAGGCAGTAAGCTTGCTCTTGTCCTAGAATCCCCTAGTAGTCGTGGATCGGTCTTGACCAGAAGACACACTATATATCTTCCAGTCACATCCCTTGAGTGAATAGATAGAAATTGATTTTCGCAATTCTCTTCTTCTTTGCTTAAGACATAAGATTTTGTAGCAGGAAGTTCCTCTTGTCTCCAGAATCTGGAAATAAGATCTTGCAGCTCGTTATCTAACTCACAATGATAGGCTTGTGCCGGCGATGTCACTCCGTCTGTGGAAGCGGCGCCGGAAAGAATCCATCCAAAAATGGTCTGTTGAGCTATCGGCGTTGATGGTTCCCCTCGTATCAGGTTCGGCTTTATTACTTGGCCGTAATTATCAGAGCCTATAATCACGTGGATGTGACTGGAGCAAGCAAAGTCCGGATCCGCAAGCTGTATATTTTCAAGGTGAGGCCAAAAGGAGGGAATGGATATATGTGTCGGTATTTTTGTTGTGAGGCGAGGTAGAACATAAGCATCGACGATGCAGTTTGAGGCCATGTCATAAATCAAGTGTAATTTTACTGTTACTCTTCCCTTAGTGTGGCCTGAGTATGTGCCACCGATTCCTACAAGCGGTATTGACGCTGAAGATTTTTTGATCTTTGCCCGTTGAATCAAATCTTCCGAGATAAAAGACAATTTGGAGCCTTGATCTATCAACAACCGTATTGTATAGAGTTCGCCATCGTCTCTCCTCAATAAGGCTCTGCTTGTTGCTAGTAACGTCATTTTCCGTTGAAGAGGCGCCTGCTCAATTTGGTGTGCACATACTCTTTTTTGTCATTGTATAGCGGCTTGGGATTGTGGGAGCTCTGATGGCTGTGGAGTTGCGATCTTTGTCTGCATCTCAGAATGATTTTTAGCGGAAAGCGCGTTGTTGTCATAAATCGATGTAATGAAATAGATTTTCTTTCCCCATCATATTCCCCTGTACCCGTTTCACCTTCAGTCATCGATATATCCGATGACTCACCGCCGTCGTCTCCCCCAACATTTTCCGATTCCTCGTCCGTAATCCTCTTGGATAATTCATCGAACCACACGATAGAATTACCCGACTCTTTGGAATATTCTCCAGCAGACTTTGACACTTCTGCGCTTCCCTGCTTAGAATCAAAGCTTGCATCCATGTCCGATTCCGCTCTCCTTAACATTATAGATAGCGTCTTCGAAGACATCGACATCGCGCCGTAACATACATAACACTTTACGCAAATCTTTATTATTATATTTTTTTTTCATAAACTATTGTAACAAATACCAACCAGGATAAAATCTTTAGAATTGCACTCGTTCCCCCTCTTTTCTGGTTGATGACCTCCGTACTTATGTAACACCCGCGATCCACACACGAACACACATACACTCATACAAATAATTTTAAGGCCGATATCAATAAAGTTATATGTATAATGGTAAGGATCAATTGAATAAATGTTAATCTAAAAATTAAATAATCGGTAAACTTATTTAACTCCCTCACTCTCTCCACGCGAAAGATCACACTTGGTCCCGTCCTGCGTAAAAGAGATTCGATCCTCTTACCAAAAAGGGATCACCGAGAGAGCGTTCGCATAACAGAGTAATAACGACACCCGTCGTTTACCTGTTTGCTAACCTGCAGCTCGCTCGACCGAGTTACTCGTCGATAAGACTTTTGACATCGGAACAGTTCCTGTTACGCCCTTCCTCTGACCCATCCTTACTACGGGCCTGGACATAACAAATCATAATCCTATGCGTACAGGATGTCATATTATATTACATTACCACGAAATACGAGGAAGAGGCACTCAAAAGAAAAGCTCTGTAAGAACTCCAGAAATTATCGCAAAGGCTCAACAGCACATTTTAGAGGACCCTGGGCAGTCTCTGACAAAAATAGCTAGAACTTTGGATGTGAGTGACACTACAATGCGTCGAATTGGTGAAGAGGACCTACGCTATAAATCCTATGTAATAAAAGTTCGCCAAATGCTTTCCGAGACTGCTAAAATGAAGAGAGTTGCTCGCTGTCAATAATTAATATATATGTTATGTGACAATTAATATATAATTTGCAATTTATAAAAAAAGTAATGTTTTTATACATTAAAAATAGAACTAGTCGAACAAAGAAAATCTTTGACGGGATGCCGACGTTAATATAGATACAATAGTTCATTTCTATAAATAAACAGATGCGTTTACGCAACCGCGAAATGAGTTAGTGCAATATAGTTTTATTTATAACCGCGTGCAGCGGAACACGTACTATAAAAGCATCTATCAAATCAAGCAGCAGTTTAAGTTTAGTTGAATTCAGCAGCAGTTCTGTCTTGCGTATGTATACATTATATGTATTTTTTCAATTTTTATTGTTTTTTTACATATTTGAACTATTCAAAATTTAAGTTTATCTGTTTTGTTAATTTATTTAAATTATAATTAATATTTTATTAAATTATTTAAATTATTATAAATTATGTAATAAAACATTGTGCTCTTTTTTATGAAACTCGGAAAACACTTATAAGAAAGTATTAATACGCATTAAATAATAAAATATTTTTACTGCTAATAAATATTTTTGTTGTTAATATTTATAAAGCAAATATATATAATTTTAATAACTTTTTAAAGAATAATGTTTAATCCAAGAAACATAAATAATAATGCTGCTATACACAGTTTTTATTACTATGGATTTTTCAGAAAATCCTGTTACAACAGATAAAATTAAAAAAAAACAAGATCGAAAATATACTTAAATTAATGCAAGAAGAAGCGTATGAAATTATGATGAAGAAGTATCATTAAATTTGCAAAACGTGTTTGATATACCCGAAGTAGAACGAGTAATTGATGAAGAAAGAGAAGATGACACATATATGTTGTAAAAAAAATTACATGTGTTACAGATTGCACACCAATACAATATAAAAGAAATGTAGAATTTTGAAAAAGTAGGACAAAGTCAAAAAATTTTGAAACTAAAACGTAGATTTCGGAAAGTCAAGTCACTTCGTCAATTAAAAAGAACAGGTAAATCAAGGTGGCAGCAGATTTGATAAACTGAAAGAAATTTCAACATATACGTTTAATAAATTCAATGAAACTGTTAAAAATAGAATAATTATTCATGACATTGATATTGCTCGATGGGCTCTTCGAACGCAGAAGGAAGTAAATATATCTGGGTTTACAGCATCATTATCATGGATAAAAAATTTTAATCTTGCACATAATATCGTATCTAGAAAAATTACAAAATTTATAATAAAAAACATTTAACGTCAAATGAAAACTTAAAAGCACAAAGCAAGTCATTTATCGAAAATATTAAATATTTTATTATACAATATGGAATTGAAAATGTATATAATTCCGACCAAAGTGGATTTCAATTAGAATTTCATTCCAGTCGTTCATTATAACCTATTGGTATTAAAAAAATAGAGTGCATAGTACAATCCATATCAACAACTACACACAGTTATACTATACAACTTATTGTTTCAGCTGAAGGTAGATTACTATCGCCTCTTTTTATTGTTTTAAAAGAACCTACTGGAACATTTGGTCCAACGGGCAAAGAAACAATGTTTAAAAAAGATAATATCTTTGTCATGGCATCAAAATCTGGAAAATTAATATCACATCATTTTGAGATTTGGATAAAAGAAGTGTTTTTTCCAAATGTTAGACCAAAATCAACTTTATTATTAGATTCTTGGACTGGTCATTGTTCTGATATAATTCAAAAAAACAAACCAGATTTTATGGAAAATATCAATTTGTTAACTATACCAGATGGAACAATGGAAAAAATACAACCTTTAGATGTATTCGGTTTTCATTTTTGGAAAAATTTTGTTAAACATTTTTCGGATACCGTCATGCTTTTAGATCTTGAGGTCAAGCGCTTCATTTAAAAAACAATATTTTAAAATTACAATCATTAACACATAATTAATTTTCATCGCCGAAGTTTAAAAATTTATTCAAATATGCATGGTATAAAAGTGGTTATTTAGAAAAGAGACCAGAAGAATTTGATACACCGGTAGACTTTTGTTTCAAAAGTAATTTAAAACCAACATGCGATATTTGCGGCGAAATTGCTGTAATTGCCTGTGCGTGGTGTAAAAAGTTCCTTTGTATAAATCATTTCTTTCACGATCATCATCTTTGTAATTGATCTGAACCATGAATATTTGTTATTCTTGTATGCAATGATTATGTACGATATTTTATGTACACTTATGTATTATTTGATATAATGACTTATTAAAACAATGTGTATTACATTTTTCTTTATACTTTAAGAAATTAAATATTATAAAACAATATCTGATTAGTAAAATACTCTATTTCTGTGTCAAGTATATAATATACACTACTCAAAAGAAAATAGCGAACACTTTTCATACGTCAAAAAATAGGTTATTTTCAAACTATTGTAACTCAGTGAAAAATCATCGTACGCAAATTTAAAAAAAAGCATTTTGAAACTTAAAGTTTGAACTTTAACATGCAATCAATAATTTTTAAAAAAAAATTTATCTTCTCAGTGCTACCTCTTAAAAAAGCGCGCACAGTTTTTGTTCTTAAAATTACGTATTTTTGACACTCTGTAGCTAGATAAGAAAAATTCTCTTGACAATCTCAAGTCAATTTTCATAAAATACAATATTTTACCTACAAAATGCTTTTTTAAAAATTTTCTTACGATTTTT
The DNA here is from genome assembly GCF_047496725.1 of Anoplolepis gracilipes. Taxonomy (NCBI): domain Eukaryota; kingdom Metazoa; phylum Arthropoda; class Insecta; order Hymenoptera; family Formicidae; genus Anoplolepis; species Anoplolepis gracilipes. The sequence goes on from NW_027328679.1 coordinate 34,956, forward strand.
TTTGGCCGAGTTACATGACTCTGGACCTAAACTTGCGTTTTTCGAGAAGAAAAATTGACGATACTCGGCGAAAAATCATCATACAAAAATTAAAAAAAAAGTATTTTGAAGCTTGAAGTTTCAGCTTTAACATGCTATCGATAGTTTTAGAAAATTTATCTTTTTAGTGTACCCTAAAAAAAAGAAACTGTTTTTTTCAAAAAATTACTTATTTTTGACATTCTGCAGTTTTATAAAAAAATTTTTCTTAAAAAATTCAAATCAATTTCCATAAAATATAACACTTTACCTACAAATTCTTTTTTAAAAATATTTCGACGATTTTTTTTGGCCAAGTTACATGACTTTAAAGTCAACCTTAAATTTTAATGAAAAATGACATTTTCCGCCGGCATTAGCATTACCCAATATGCACCACATGGAGGTTGCCGGTAGATTTTGCACATCACGTGTATGTGTGTGCGTGCGTGCGTGCGTGCGTGCGTGCGTGTGTCACAATAGAGATAAGGATCCCGCCGTTATGTGCCCGCACTGGCATAACACAACGCCGATCGTATCGTTCATTTCGACGACGCTAATTACGTATACGAGCGTCATTACCGTAAAGGTAATGATAAAATCGAGAGGTGTATAAATATGCGAGAGCGTCTGCAAGCGGTAATTGAGCAAAGAGGAGGAAATACACAATACTAAACGCACACACAAACACACATATACACACAGCAGAGAGGGTTTGGAGTTAAATATTGTGGAAGTGACGAACTGCGGGGTCCTTATCTCTGCTGTGACACACACACACACACACACACACACACACACACACACACACACACACACACACACACACACACACACACACACACACACACACACACACACACACACACACACACACACACACACACACACACACACACACACACACACACACACACACACACACACACACACACACACACACACACACACACACACACACACACACACACACACACACACACACACACACACACACACACACACACACACACACACACACACACACACACACACACACACACACACACACACACACACACACACACACACACACACACACACACACACACACACACACACACACACACACACACACACACACACACACACACACACACACACACACACACACACACACACGTGATGTGCAATCCGACCGGCAACCTCCACGTGGTGCATATTGGGTAATGCTAATGCCGGCGGAAAATGTCAATTTTCAATAAAATTTAAGGTTGACTTTAAAGTCATGTAACTCGGCCAAAAAAAATCGTCGAATATTTTTAAAAAAGTATTTTGTAGGTAAAGTGTTATATTTTATGGAAATTGATTTGAATTTTTCAAGAAAAATTTTTTTATAAAACTGCAGAATGTCAAAAATAAGTAATTTTATGAAAAAAACAGTGTTTCTTTTTCTTAGGGTACACTGAAAAGATAAACAAATTTTCTAAAACTATCGATAGCATGTTAAAGCTGAAACTTCAAGCTTCAAAATACTTTTTTTTAATTTTTGTATGATGATTTTTCGCCGAGTATCGTCAATTTTTCTGAAAAACGCAAGTTTAACTTTAAAGTCATGTAACGCGGCCAAAAAAAATCGTAAGAAAATTTTTAAAAAAGCATTTTGTAGGTAAAATATTGTATTTTATGGAAATTGACTTGAGATTGTCAAGAGAATTTTTCTTATCTAGCTACAGAGTGTCCAAAATACGTAATTTTAAGAACAAAAACTGTGCGCGCTTTTTTAAGGGGTAGCACTGAGAAGATAAATTATTTTTTTTAAATTATCGATTGCATGTTAAAGCTTCAAAATGCTTTTTTTTAAATTTGCGTACGATGATTTTTCACTGAGTTACAATAGTTTGAAAATAGCCTATTTTTTGACGTATGAAAAGTGTTCCCTATTTTCTTTTGACTAGTATATATGAGCAAGGATGTTATCTTGCTAATTTACATTTTCGACACAATAATATGTATATGTTTTTCTGCACGCAGTTGTAAATAAAACTATATTGCACCAACTCATTTCGCAGTTGCGTAAACGCATCTGTTTATTGATAGAAGTGAACCATTGTGTCTATTAATCTTGGCATCCCATCAAAGATTTCCCTTGTTTGACTAGTTCTATTTTTAATGTATAAAAACATTATTTTTCTTATACAAATTATATATTTATTGTCAGATAACATATATATTAATTATATATATATATATATATATATATATATATATGTATATATATACATATATATGTTGTGAAACATATATACAAAATAGCATAAAAGTGAAGTATTCATATACAACTTTATATACATGTTTCATAATATAAATGAATAAAATCAATTGTCATAAGGATTATTTTTATATCAAAGTAAACAATTATATGTAGAGATATTTAGAATAGCAAAATAGAAAGAGAAAATAACTCATTGCGTATTTCACGAAAGTTATAAAATGGAAATACATAAATTATTTATATGTAAGGAAAAAGAAAAGCCATACGAATGAAAGATAACGTGAAAAGAATATAATAATGAATTAGTAGAGAGAAAAAAAAGAATATAAATGTAGGAATATAAATTGAAAAAGGAAGAAGAAAGGAAGAATAAATAAATAAATTTATGAATTAAATTTTTTTATTTATAGGTCATTCTTTATATAAATGTATGTGTGTGCGTGTGTGAGTGTGCGTATGTGTGTGTGTGTGTGAAAAATAGAGGAAATAAAATTTATAAAATTAATAATAAGGGTATCCTGGGGCGGAAGGTGCGGGAATGTATCCAGCTGGTGCAGGCTGGTGTGCGAGAACGTATCCGGCTGGTGCGAGCTGCGCTGGAACGTATCCGGCTGGTGTGGATGGCGCAGGCACATATCCGGCTGGTGCGGGTGGCGCAGGCACATATCCGGCTGGTGCGGATGGCACAGGCACATATCCGGCTGGTGCGGATGGCGTAGGCACGTATCCGGGTGGTGCGGACGGTGCGAGGACGTGCACGACTGGTGCGGGCGGCGCGGGGACGTATCCAGATTGTAAATACGTCGCCAGCATGTACGTACGTGCTTGCATATCGGCGACGTATTTTCTGTGCCTCCTTCTTTCTTTGCTGACGGCCCGCCGCACCGCATCGTTCATACGCTGAAAAGAAAAAAATATTTAATATTTTTATATGTGTACGTGTATATATATATAAGAAAGCAAAGTTAAAAAGAAGTATTTCAGAACAAAAGCTATATGATTTCAAAGGAACTTAAAAAATTTAATTGATATTTTCCCAAGCCTGGTATGTAATAATGCATAAATATTTTTTTAAATTACCTTTCGTATATTTGGCGTTGGTTGGGGCGACGTACCCACATTTTTATTTTTCCTCGCCGTCGTCGCCGTCGTCGCCATCGTCCCCGTCGTCGTCGCCGTCCTCGCTGTTGTCATCGCCGTCCTCGCCATCGTCACCGCCGTCATCGCCGTTGTCGCCGCCGCCATCGTCGCCGGGGCAGCCCCTTTTGAATATCCTTCGCTACGTGCTAACAAATAATATATTATTTATTTATTATATTCATAAAAAGAGAGAGAGAGAGAGAGAGAGAGAGAGAGAGAGAGAGAGAGAGAGAGAGAGATGTCAGGGATAGAAATTATCAGCTAATATATTATTATAATTTATGCATCGTAATATGATACGTACATTTTAATAATATATTCAACTGAAAATAATAAGAAAAAAGACTATATAAAATATAAAACAGTACTTACTCATTCTCCGCATCTTGATTGTTGCCACTTTCGAGACGCTGCCCGCGAATGGATGCACACACAAGAAATAGCTACGTACAGTGATGTTAGACCGGGAACGCGGCTCACGCTCTGTATGACGCACCACAAGCGCGAGCCGTGAATATGTGGCACCGAGCATGCGCAGAGCTCACATATACACGGCTTGCGCTTGTGTGTGCGCCATACGGGCCGCGAGCCGCCTATCCGATATCCAATCTGGGCCTTTATTCTCAAAACTGTGATAAAAGTATCGTATGCGAAAATTACTCTGTGCGATTCTTGATTGGTGTATACTTTTAGATGCAGCAATTAGGAATTGCATAGAGTCATTTTCATATACAATACTTTTTTCACGGTTTCGAGAATAAAGGCCCTGGTATCACTGTAGCTGTATCATGTGCCGTGCGCACACGTATACGGCTCTTTCTTGTATGCGTATCCGTTCCACACGCTAAAACAACGAGCAACGTCCCAAACTAGCACTTCACTTACACAGCCTAAAAATCACTGACAATTTATGCCGTCCAATTACGAGCACGTACATCGTTGTCGCGTTCACTGTTTGAAAGCGAGAGCGAGATCGAATGAGGAGCAAACGGGATGACTAACATCAAAGAGTTCCGAAGTCTTGCTCGGGAGACTTTTTTTTGTTTACTGATTTTCCTATATATCATCTTACTACAGAAAATCAAACTTTTTTATTTTGCACTGTATCGATCTGAAAATAATTGAAAAAGATTTTAAGAATGACACCAAATGTGACATAAATTGTATAATTTTCAATTAAATTTATAAAAAAATTTTTACAATTTCGGTAAAGTGCAACATGAAAAAGTTTTTCTGTAGTAAGATGTTATATATATATATATATATATATATATATATATATATATATATACTCGTACATATATATATATATATACATATATATATAATATATATATATATATACAATGGAAAAATGATGGATAAAGGAAATCTCACGAGCGAGACATCATCACTCTTCGATATTAGTCATCTCACTTGCTCTTTATGCGTTCTCGCTTTATCTTTCGGCGTTCGCTATCGCGGAGATTATCTACAAAAAATTAAAATCTTATGAAAGAAAAGTAAAACTTTTATTTCGCATTTTAGCGATTTGAAAATAATTATAATGAATTAATTGGATTTTTACGATTAAAATGATATCAAATATGATTAATTAAACATATCATAGATATTATATAAATCATTTTAATAATTTATTTATAAATTATCCAATTTATGTCATGTTTGTTGTCATTTTAATCTCTTATTAATACATTATAATTATTTTTGAATATATAAAATATATAAATAAAAATTTTACATTTTTATGAGGACAATCGTGACAGATAACATAATGAGATTCCATTTCCAGATTTGCATGTTTATTAGAAAAAAAAAATGTTTACAAGGTTGTGTGACGCTAATACAAGAGTTATATATTTGATGGAACTGAAACATAAATAGTATAATAAAGATCACTAAGATCTGTAGGGACATTTCTGTGGTGCAGGCTTCTCACCGTTCGGACTCGGGTTCAAATCCGAGTAAGACGGTGACTTTTTCGTAACAGGTGTCCGCATCGCCCGCACCAGCCGGATACATTCTCGCACTGCCTGCGTTTAGCATTCCCAAATGGATCGTATCTTTTGCATTTTTTTTTTTTTAATTAGGACAACTTTCAAAAATCATTTAATTTGTGAAATTAAATACCGCACTAATTTTTTTATAATAATACGCTAATAATGGTAAAATATATATGTACATCTTTATCTTTATATAAAAAGTTTACAACTTTTTATTTATATCGACATATACAGGGTGGGCCAAATAACTTGTGACAGGCTATTTTCTCCGAAACTATTGGAGATAGAGACTTGAATTTTTTTACGTTAAATGGCACATAGGGGCTGATTACGTTGCACGTAGGAAAATTTTTTGAGAGGACTTTTAGGGATACAAAAAAATGGTACCCCTTATTTTTTAAATGAAACACCCTATATTTTTGCATATTCTTGTAGCTTATCTCGAGAGCTTTCTGAAACACTATAATAACATGTTTTTTCATTAAATACTTTTCGAGTTATGAGGCTTCAAAGTTGCAATATTTTGACATAAAATACAAGATATCTCGTAAAATATTAATTTTTTGATTATCTTACCCTAATACTTTTATGCACAGAATAATGAGACAAATCAATTGGCGTATTTAAAACACATAATTATCTTTAAGAAAAAATCTGAATTTGCGACTAGCAAGTTACACATTTTTATTTTAACATAATTATGTGTTTTAAATACCTCAATTGATTTGTCTCATTATTCTGTGCATAAAAGTATTAGGATAAGATAATCGAAAAATGAATATTAGTGAGCGAGGGATAGTGACAGATTACAAATAAATGTAAATGTTAGAATCCGTATTATAAAATATTTGTAGTAATTAATAAGTATTAAAATTTGTTGAAAGAATTTAATGAAGTTGTATAGATTACCATATGGATTGTAATATTTAAATTAGTAATCTGTCACTATCCCTCGCTCACCGAGTTATATATAAAACTACGATTTTTCATGTTGTATAATTTATAAATCAAAATTTCAAATTATTTAAATTCCATGAGGGTGCGCGATTAATTTTACATGTGTGTTTCTACGATTATAAATCTGTTTGCCAATCGGTTCATAAAACCAAACATATTAATTAAATCTTTATGTAAGATAATAAATTTACAAGTTGAACATCGAAGTAATATAATAATACACGAATTCGATGTGCACACATATAGCTTTATCCTCATATAAAATGCACAACTTCTTGTTTATATCAATGTGTCAAAAATAAATATAATAACTTGACTTCCGAACTAATCTTGTTAATTAGTATACTAATAACGTGTGTATATCTATATATCTTCATATAAAATTATCAACTTTACACACACACACACACACACACACACACACACACACACACACACACACACACACACACAATTGTAAATTTGTATGAAAATGGAGGTACATATGTAGACATGTTATTAGTATAGCAAAATTAATAAATTCGGTATTTATTTTGCTCATTTTCCTCTTACATATGTCGATATAAATAAAAAGTTGTAAACTTAAAATAAAGATAGAGATGTACATATATATTTCACCATTATTAGCGTATTATTATAATAAAATTAGTGCGGTATTTAATTTCACAAATTAAATGATTTTTGAAAGTTGTCCTAATTAAAAAAATGCAAAAGATACGATCCATTTGGGAATGCTAAACGCAAGCATTCCCATAGGCAGTGCGAGAACGTATCCGGCTGGTGCCGGCGATGCGGACCCCTTTTACGAAAAAGTCACCGTTTTACTCGGATTTGAATCCGAGTCCGTACGGTGAGAAGTCTGCCCCACAGCAATGCCCCTACAGATCTTACAAGAGGAGTATACGACGTTGTGGTCACCAATTCAAACGAGGATTTTTTTATACGTAGTACTTAAATTAGAAACAAGTTCTGTTAAAGCGAGAGAACGCGCTTCTCAAGCATTTGTCTAAAAAAAATGTTGAAGATTTGCCAGCATTTCTTAAGATGTTGTGATTAAGCATTATCGAAGCGCCCCAGTGGCTCGGTTGGTAGCCTTCTTCTTTTGTAACCGTGAGATCCCTGGATCGAATCTCGCTGTGTGTAACTATTTTTTTTCTTTTATTTTTGTGTAATTTATTTTTGTTTGTTCCTAGGAATATTTTATAACATTAATACGTAAATATTACAGTTTTTTTTAATAATTGACATTTTATTTTTAACATTTTGTTCCATATATTAAAAGAAAATTCGAATGCTTTCTGTCAAAAATATAATATAAGGAAATGTTTAATATACGAGAAATATATTACTACTAATAAAATAAATAAGTAAATTTACAATAATTATTTTTTTTCATTTTAATAAAATCTGTAACAGATTTACATCTGTTTACAGATTATTCAACGATTTACGAAATACCGTTGGAAATGGGTGAAATATTGAATTCAGATAAAAATTTGGCCTTAATTGGGCATGCAATATTAAATATCATAAATGAATCAAGTGATTCTAGTGACACAAATGATTCGGATGACGAAATTTTATTAAGAGAACTAAACCGACGACGATCTCCTGTGGCCAGAATAAAATGTAAAAATTATGTCGAGAATGTCGTGTCATTATATTCAGATAGGGAATTTAAAATGCATTTTCGGTAAGTTGTTATAAGAGTACATCTTAATGCAAGAATCAAAGTAAAATATAAAATAATTGTTATAGTTTTACATTTTAATTTTATTAGTCTCATTATTGGTTTTATATTGCTTACTAAATAACTTTATCACCATTAATACTAATTAACGCCTTTAATTTTAATTTTATTATAATAATTATTATAATAATGATTTTATTATAATCTAATTAATTTTTTCTATATGTATATTGTAAAACAAATAATTTAAAAAAATATTTTTTACTTTATTAATTAATAATAAGCTACAAATAAAAAATTATTTTGCTATTTAATTTAGAATGGCACGCAGAACATTTATATTTTTGTTGGAATTATTGACTCCTTAACTAGAAGAAAAAGTTTCAAGATATGGGCGTCTTCCATTGTCAGCAGAAAAGCAATTATTATTAACTATTTGGATGATGGCAACACCGGATTCGTACAGGTAAATATTTTCTTATTTAAAGTTTAAATGTATGTATATAATATAATTATCAAATATATATTTTTCTATTAATTCTTATTTTTATTTCTTCAAATATATTATTTAGTTTATTTCATTTTATTTACTATTTTTATATACTTTATTTTTAATTAAATTTGAAATATGATAGAAATTTTTTTGTTAATAGAAGTGTGATAGATTTGGAGTAGCAAAATCAACAGCCTGGAGAAGTGTAAGAAGAACTGTTCGCGTTTTGTACACTCATTTGCATACGTTCATCAAATGGCCATCGGCAGAAGAAGCAGAAAATACTTCGAAATCTATAAAAAGTAAATATGGTTTTCCTAAAGTTATAGGTGCAATTGATGGCACGCATATAAAAATAGTAGCACCAAAAATCAATCCAGAGAATTATATAAACAGAAAAGGATATTATTCAATACAATTACAGGTATAGAAATATAACTATATATACACAGATAACACATAGATAAACACATATACACATATATTTATATTTTCATATACAATTTAAAAAAAGATTATCTAATGTTTTTTTCCAGGTTATATGTGATTCCGGTTTAAAATTTTTGCATTGCTATGCTGGACAAGTAGGTTCTATACATGATATGAGGGTCTACAAATTATCGGGTTTTCAAAAGATGTGTACGGAAGAAAATTTTCCCGAGGATAGTCATTTGTTAGGAGATGCTGAATATGGAATTCAAAAATATATAATGGTTCCTTTTCGAGACAATGGGCATCTGACAGAAAGTCAAATAATATATAATAAAATACATTCGTCTTCACGTATGATTATAGAAAGGTTATTGGAACTTTTGAAAGGACGATTTAGAAGTATTCTTGATACTTTGCCAATGACTAGGACAGATTTGATTGCTACGTATATAGTAGTTTGTTGTATTTTGCATAACATTTGTTTGCTACATGATGACATTATAGAAATTCCAATAATAATAAATGAAATGCAATTTGAACCAAATCGCGATACTATTGATCCTCAAACTAAAGAAGAAGGCATTCAAAAACGTAATTGTATTGCACAATCATTTATGGATCTTTAATTATTTTAAATCTTATATATCTGCAGAATATATAAATATATATGACTTGTATATTTTCCATAATATTTTAACGTAAATATATTAATTTTATTTAAATTTATATTGATTGTTAATAAAATTTATTGTCCTTTTTCCTAATAATTTGAAAAGAATATTCAAATTCTTGCTAATATTGTTACATGCTCTGTGATTATAAGTAATTATTATTATTAATTATATTCTCATATAGTTCATAAGTATTCAAATATAAAAAATTAAAGGTAGTACTCTCTAGTAATGCTTCTAAGTTTAATAGTATCAATTTTTATTAAGTATAACAATTTTATAATATTTTTACAATAGAAACATTCTTAAATATTAGAAATTCTAAACGTTTAACTCTATATATAAAACTCGCTATAACTTTAAAAACTAATTTGTGAGACTTTAAAACGTTCTTATATTAATAATAAAATAAAAATTCCAATAATAATAAATGAAATGCAATTTAAACCAAATCGCGATACTATTGATCCTCAAACTAAAGAAGAAGGCATTCAAAAACGTAATTGTATTGCACAATCATTTTTATGGATCTTTAATTATTTTAAATCTTATATATCTGCAATCTTATATATTTTAATAATTAAGCAAAAAACAATTGTTATCATATTAAGTCTCACATTAGTAATGAAATAAAATAATTAAATTAGTCGTTTAATCTTACATTAATAACAAAATAAAAAAATTCTTTATAATTAAAGAAAAAACAAATCGTTATCGTGAAGTCTTACATTAATAACAAAATAAAAAAATTCTTTGATCTTAATTTCTATATATCACTGATATAAAAATAAAAGAAATGCAAAATTATGTAAATGCTACAATTTTCAGAGATCAGGAAGCTGAAAATTGTCACATGAGATCAATGTTTTTTTAATGTTTGCATTATAAAGCATAAAAATCTATTTTTGAAAAGCTTTTTCTAATATTTCTTCAATTTTTTTTAGTTGTTCCATTTTTTCATTGTGTCTCTTGTCAGCAGACTCACGTTTAACAATTTTTTCGTTTAAGCATTTTTCCATGTATGCTTCCATATTTAATTTTCTTTTTCTTGCTACAAAACAAAATTATAGATTTATATTTTTATATAAAATATAACAAATTCATTTATAATAAACAAATTGCGAAATGTTAGTAATACTTACAAGAACTTTTCTTTTCATTTTCTTCTGTACAAGAACTTTCAGAACTTTCATCACACTCCTCAACACTCGTTCCAGCAACTGCTAAAGGTTTTATCCAAGGTTTCTTGTTAAATATCCTATCCATTAGCTAAAATATTAACAAATAATATATTAGCATTTTGATTATCTGTACTTATATTGTATTTAACATTATATTTATATTCATTATTTATTAGACTATTTCTTATCAAATGTAATTGTAACTTTTAAAATTATAGATGAAATATACAATTAATTATTTATGAAATATCTATTTTTATTATTATAGATTTAGTGAATATTTTTATGTTATAAAAATTATGCCTAAATAAAAAAATATCTAACCTCAAAATATTCCCATTTTTTTGTATCATTTCCTGAACGATTGTTGTGATCCTTTATAGCTTTGTATGTTCTTTTCAATGCCTGGAATTTTATGGAACACTTTGTACCACTAATATCATATCCTTTTTCTTTCATTTCCTTAGAAACTTTTTCCCAGCAAAATTTTATTGTATTCTTTTTATTATAAAACTCTTCTTCTCTTACACTATATACGTCAATCAGAAGTAATGTTTCTTCTCTTGACCAATTATGCTGTTCTAATATTAAACAATTATCACAAAGTAATTTTAATAATGTTCAATAAAACTTAATTAAATATTCGTAAATAATGTTTAGTAAAATTTAATTAAATATTTTACCCTTATTTTCATTTAAAGTAGTTTCTGTAGAAGTCGTAATATTTGTGCTACTATCTTTGATAGTATTTCGTTTTACCTTTTCTAGTAAAGCTGTTGCAAATTCTAAATCTGAAATAGAAATATAAGGATAAATAATAAACAAAATATTTTAAAAATATGTATGCATTATATGTTAAAAATGTTATTGAAATGCAAAATATTATGAATTCTAATGTAATGTTACTAAAAATGTAATATTTTATATAATGTAATATTATAATGTATTTTTCAATTATTACATATATTTAATTATAATTAAAGAAAAAAGGTTCTTACCACTTCGAGCTCTTTCCACTTCTTCGAAACTTAGTCTTACATCATATTGTTTATTTGTCTCACTATCAATTAAGGTTATTATTTCTGAATTCATGGAAGAAGCCATCTTGATTACTGCCAATTATTGCGACTGCTTCACCTCGCCAGTTGCAGTAGTCGCAACAGGAAATCGTCAGAAATCAGTGACGTCATAGATTTCTAGCAGTACTTTTGCAGTGCACTATCGTCTATATCGAAACGCTACTGGCAGCACTGACAGTACTCACAGTCAATAACGGAACGCACCCATAGTATCTATTGCGCGATCAAGTTACTCGCTGCCGCGCAGTATTTACGTACGTACGTAAGAAAACGGCGCGAGATAAGTCGAGTGCCAACGCGTTGTGACGTGTGACAGTTGTGCGATGTTTGTAGTGTCTATATTTTTAAGTATATTTTTATTATAAAAGTGAAATGGTGCGCAAGCACGACAAAAGGAATTTGCCTCTCTATAAACGCAGACTATCAAAAAAAGAGAGGATGGTTTAAAAGGTTAGTGTCTTTATTGTCACAATTTAAAGATTTGTTATATGCAACACACACACGCACGCACGCACGCACGCACACATACACACAGATTTTTGTAATAAACACACACACGCTTTTTAAATAAAAAAAAATTATGTTAAAACACATATAATTGCTTGCTTGCGCTTCCTTCATCTATCCCATCCTTCTTCCTTCATATATTAGATATAATTAGATATAATAACTTAATATTTAATATAAAAAAAATTCTGTTTGCGTTCTCGCTCTCCTTCTTCGCCTCGCGCTATCTCTTTCTTTCCTAGCGCTTACTCTCTCGCGGTCCCTAGCTTCGCATTCTCCCTTCCCAGCATGATGTCATCCCCCGCAACGAGCTACGTATGAGAACTGGGACTGTTTACGGGTGGGAGGAAGCACGGATGGGAAATACGTGCGAATAAATTATATCATGATTTAAATTTAAAAAAAACTTTATTTTTCTCTTTTATATTTTTTTTTATTATTACATATTGTGACTAAAAACTAAAGCTACCAGTTCGCAATCGACGAGTTGATGTTTATTGAAGGCGTCGCTGGCGCGTATTATATTTGATACTTCTTTATTATCCGTTATAGTGGACGCGATATTGGAGAATTGTGTAAACTTAGTATCGACTATCTCGGTGATTCTAACCAATCGATTAAAGGTTACATCGATGCATTGATCGAGATCAAACATACGGTGTAACGTCGGTTCAATCATCATCATGCGTACGTTTAAAGATTCGAGACTTATCAAAGAGTTTATTATCGTTAATCGTATGAACTCGCACTGTTAGCGGTCCAACGCTTATAAAATTATAGGTATCTTTAGAGTCCTTTCGCAGTAAATCGTGAATATTGCGACGTTGCTCGTAGAGTCCCTTCCATGTTTCGAGAGATAATACCAGTTCCTTTCCTTGATGATCTCCTATGACAATTTCCACGTAACTCGGTGTACCCACGTTGATACCAATTTCAAGGAATTTGAATTCCGTGGTTGTCAATGCGTATCGTCTACTTAGTATACGAATAGCACGACGCTTCAACGAAATGCTGTAGAAAAATAAAATTAAAAAAAATTAGTTTAAAACAATTTGTGAAAAAATAGAAAGAAGTTAAACAAAAACTTACTTGTCACATTTGTTCTCAAACGATGGAGTTTCATAACGACTCGGTACGTAATTATTCACGCTTCTGCTGAGGCCGCCACTGCTTCTTTCGACGTAGTACATATTTCCTGATTTCAAAAGTGGACCACTTTAACGAACGGTTAACGCAACACTGACCGTATGAAGAATCGAATATGAAGAATCAAATATACGTGACACCCCGTTTTTTCAAAGTAGTGGGAGATTAGTGGTAAATGTGGTGGGAGATTCTAGAATACTTTAGTGCTCTGAAATTTTTAGGAGAAGGGAGAGACGATACTAGGATAAAAAGAATTCTTAAATGACTCGTGAGGAAGGGAGGGAATGAGAAGGGGGAATAAGAAATAAAACATATTAGTGTTTAAATATTTTATTTTTCCAAATCTTGCAATTCTTTCTAGCGTTGCAATCACCAGTTAAATATTTTGAATACATTTTGTAATGCGCAATTCTTAACATGTTTTCCACATCGTATAGTATTTTTAACATCTAGATTATTTAGAGATTCGATATCGTCGTAATCAGCATCCAAGGTCTCAATGATTAAATTTTCTCTCGCATCGTCGCCGAGCATATTACCAAGCCATTCTCGTTTCTGGCATCCTTTAATGTATACGATACACTGCATTTTATCATCTTCTTTTTCAACTACAGCTGTTGTAATCAATCGTTTCGCCATGCTGTACGCAACGATTCCATCCTCCCATTGTAGTCCATGATGATTCGCCATCAACCATGAAGCTTGACACTTTTCGAATTTTGTAAGGAGATGCCATGGTATAGGACTCCGAAAAATGTAGTGTGCGAGAACAGTTCCTCTTCTCAGCACCGCCACCTCCTTTGCGATGAATTTATTCGAAACGACAAATCCTTGCAGATCGACAAACGTTGGTACAGACATGATGAGATCTCTTTTCGTCAGTTAAGAAGAATGACAACCATCTCGTAACACTCGGATTTATATCCTGCTTCCCCTCTCTCTAAATTATTGTCGCAAACACTTAGGTAATTTTACGCACAACGTTGGTCAACGGGTTGTACTGGATCACGCGATCGTGTATGATGAGACAGTACACGGTCCGTATTATTAGACACATTCTCCTTACACTCAAATTCCAATCGCACATCCACGGTTGCACTCTTGACCGATTCGTTTTGTCGAGAACAATCGATGATCACAAACGGACCGTACTGTAGAAACAGTGAGACGGTGAGACTCGGTTCGAGGTACTCGTATCCGTAATAGTTTTTGCAGAAACGCGCGTACATGTCGTACAGAATCGTACAGAATCTGTTTTTATCGAAATCCAGATTCATGTCGTCGTACGGATAACGTTGTACGAGTTCAGATAGAGTTTCACGTTTGTTAATTTACAGTCGTCGAATCTTACTCGCATCCTCGGACATAACATTCTTCCGGCCTGTCTGCAGAGCAAAGATAACGTATCGTGGTTTCTCCAGCTGAGTCGCGGTCTTAATGGCCACGAATGCTTGGTTGTACGCTGCAACAGCGGAAACTCGTACAGATCCCACGAGCGAAAACCCATGCTGAGGTAGCGTCCGCTTTCCAGAGCGCGCAGCATAGACAGCTTTTTAATTTCACTCAACAACACATGTGACATTCGCCATTGTATCTTGAATATGTTGATCACAGGCTCCAGCGTCGAAGCTCCAAGCAGACAATTGTTGTCATTGCGCGATCGTATTAAGATCAACTCGTGACGAGCGTTAATTACTATGCGTCTGTAATCCTCGCAAAATCCCAATAACATGTAGAGCGGTACGCAAAAATTAAAGTGTCCATCCACAATAGTTGGCTCACTCCAGCCAGCATTTCTCATAATCACGCTTCTATCGGTACTGAAATCGCTGACATAGTTTTTGAGCAATACTTGTCATTCCCAGCAATTCTATTCCGATCAATCTCCACACCATCGAGTTGACATTCGAATCTCGTCAATATATGTATGCAGCTCAAACTTATTTTGCAGTATCACATTGGATCCGCTAGCTGGCTTCTTTATCTTTAATTCTCCCTCGATGTATAAGAAACACTCGTACGGCAATGTATACAGATCCTGTTGTTGTATGGGTATTCTCATCCTCATCACTGTTGTGTCCGCAAATGTTGTGTTGGCGAATGGGTTATAGGAGTGAGTCTCAATCTTGACGATGCGATCGTCAAAGATTGGCTCGTCCGCGATGTTGAGAATGTCAGTCATCGTTCAAATGTTTCGCACCACGAATCCCTAAGATTGATCAGAAACGCAATGTTTGATGCGTTCAATTTCTTTTTCTTAGTGCCGGATGATTGGATATTAGCAAATGTCGATGTTGTTGTCGCTGGCGTCGTAAAGATTGTGTTGTCTCTCATGTCTTTCGATCCGTTCAACACGAGCATCACACGCTAATTTTGCCGCCGCCGTACATGCAATCTAATGGTGATCTCTTCTCCTCGAAAATCGAATAATTGTCCTTCCTGGTCGACAACGCGTAACGTTAAATCCGTAATGCACCGCACGATGATCGATAGGTAAATGATGTGCGCCAGTGTTTCCGATATCTTATATCCTGGTGCAAGATACTCGGTGAAAATTGTGTGTATTGTATGAACGAGTTTGCCGTTGCTGTACGCACCCGCGGTCACATTACATTCGACGCGGATAATGTTCACGTTGATAATGTTAATTGGCACGTCCGACTCGTACCATTTTCACGGCTGCATTAAACGGTTCGAAGAATCCTTAGCAGCGATCCAATATTGTTAGGCTTGCTAAAATTTAATCTGTAGGCGCATTTGATCTCGCTCCTCATCGTATTGTAATTAGCGCGGAGCACTATAGGCCATTCTCCAGCCTCAAAGTCAATCGTCGTCGTCAGTGTGTTTTTAATCAATCACGAACTGTGTGTTGCGAACGTTTTCGTGAAATTGTATGTTTCAAAAATTCATGTATCGCTTGCAGCTCGTACGATCCTCGGGAATCGTAATTTCCGCATCGATCTGAACGTTTCGATTCATGTTTTGAATCCTCTTCAGCATAATATATAAAATAAATAAGTAAATTATAAATAGATAAAAACGAAATTGATGATAAAGCATCGCATAATAAAGGCGTAAACAATGTGTGAACTAAAAATCGTGATCGTATTCGCATGATTAAATGGATTAATGCCTTAGAACCGCTGTACATATTTGTCGCATGTTAGTTGTATAAATTACATATATATAAAACGATCCAACTTGTTCGGCTCTTTTATTGTACGGCTTGCATAATAATCCCGTGAGGCAATTCTCCGAGGTTTCCAGACCGAGGGAGGTATGCAGTTAGATTGAGGGGTTAAGTCTGTATTAATAAAATGAGTATAATAAATACCTGTTTGTAATAAAGTTATTTACCGCTAGTATGTGTATAATGGTGGTGACTCAGAAAAAGCTTACAGGATATGCATTCCGTTTGTGTGTTGTTGAATCTATGGTATATATATCGCGCAACTGATGTTTAACGTATGGTTATGCCGATGGTACAGATGGTAATGAGCTCAAGGGCGAAAAATACATTTAAAATGGAAAGAGTTAGATAGGTGACATTAGATCTTAAGCAGTTTGTTTATTATATCATCGTAAATAGCTGGCAAACATTCTATATCTGTTTATAGATTTATGCTATTTATTTGTCGTTTGATGTATAACATTTTAGATATCAGTCTTTTTGTGTAATAGGGCTCATTGTCTAGTATTTGTGCATTGTCCCAGTCAAAGTCATGATTGTATGTTAGGCGGTGGTCAGTGATCACTGATTGTTGTTATTGGGCTTCATTATGTTGGTCTTATGTTCTTTTATCCTAGTATTCAGCTTTCTGCCCGTTTGACCAACATATAAAGCGTCGCAATTTAGACAATTAATTTTATATACCACGTTTGTTTTCATGGGAATAGGGATAGGATCTTTGTGTGTCATAATAAATTTGTTGTTTTTGTTTATACTGTAGTAGGCTAATTTGATGTCGACATCTTTTAGAGCATTCTTTATTTTATCAGTTACTGAATGCAAATATGGAGTTGTGAAGTATGAGTTATTATTGGGTGTTTGTGATTTTCTGTCGGATGGTCTATTGTTAATTAAAAACTTTATACGGTTGTTAATTGTTTTGAATATAAAATCGGTTGGATAGGAGTTGTCCAGTAAAATCTTTATTATAAATTTGATATTCTTTTCATGGAACATGGGATGTGATAATAAGAATACTCTATCGATTAAGCCTATTATAGTGCCTCTTTTTTGGTTGTTAGGATGTTGGGAATGGAAATTGAGATATCAACCCGAGAACGTGTTCTTATGGTACCAGTCAAATATTAGATGGTTATTAGTTAAAATGAGTGTGAGGTCTAAAAAGTTAATCTTGTTGTGGTCATTTTTTTCCACTGTGAACTGTACTCTGTTATGGAAACAAATGTGGTAAATAAAATTAATTGTCTAAATTGCGACGCTTTATATGTTGGTCAAACGGGCAGAAAGCTGAATATTAGGAGAAAAGAACATAAGACCAACATAATGAAGCCCAATAACAACAAATCAGTGATCACTGACCACCGCCTAACATACAATCATGACTTTGACTGGGACAATGCACAAATACTAGACAATGAGCCCTATTACACAAAAAGACTGATATCTAAAATGTTATACATCAAACGACAAATAAACAGCATAAATCTACAAACAGATATAGAATGTTTGCCAGCTATTTACGATGATATAATAAACAAACTGCCTAAGATCTAATGTCACCTATCTAACTCTTTCCATTTTAAATGTTTTTCGCCCTTGAGCTCATTACCATCTGTACCATCGGCATAACCACACGTTAAACATCAGTTGCGCGATATATATACCATAGATTCAACAACACACAAACGGAATGCATATCCTGTAAGCTTTTTCTGAGTCACCACCATTATACACATACTAGCGGTAAATAACTTTATTACAAACAGGTATTTATTATACTCATTTTATTAATATAGACTTAATCCCTCAATCTAACTGCATACCTCCCTCGGTCTGGAAACCTCGGAGAATTGCCTCACGGGATTATTATGCAAGCCGTACAATAAAAGAGCCGAACAAGTTGGATCGTTTTATGTATATGTAATTTATACAACTAACATGCGACAAATATGTACAGCGGTTCTAAGGCATTAATCCATTTAATCATGCGAATACGATCACGATTTTTAGTTCACACATTGCTTACCCTTTATTATGCGATTCTTTCTCATTAATTTCGTTTTTATCTATTTATAATTTACTTATTTATTTTATATATTATGCTGAAGAGGATTCAAAACATGAATCGAAACGTTCAGATTTTTATTATAATTTCCGTCTTTTTATAGAATGTTACTAATGTGCTTAATGTCAATATACCTGCGACACATCACCTATATAAAAAACTTATAATTTTGATTCACATCTCCTCGCTCCTATTGCCTCTTTTTTACTTACTTATTTATATAATTTTTGGTTATTGTTTTTTTACTATTGTGACCAATGTAAATAATTTGATTTTTTTATTATATATAAACACTATCTATTTTTATAGAAAGCAGAAAAATTGTTGATTGATTGTAAGAAAACAAGTATCTATATTATCAAAATTTATGCATTTTTATTATTGCTACATGATCTATATACAATAGGAGATATTTATTACATACTCTTTGTATATTAGTTTAGAACAGTTGTGACACGCTTTTTACGTCTTCGCGATATTTGTGAAAATCTGTTTAATAAATATAGCGCAATCCTTGGAAAAATGTTCTTTCTGTATGATTGCGAGCGCTAAGATGAATGTCGTTGTCGGCATTTGTGACACCAAAGCATTTCTTCAGCATACTTGATTGCAGTTTTGATATTAATGCCGAGAATATAAAGCATTTATAGATTAATCTTCGATTGCTGGAAAACAAAAATTTCTTCTCTCAGTTGACGCAAAAACAAATGTCTTTCATTTGTTCTCTTTTGGAGCATGTTATTATTTATAAAACATAAATATATTAAATATACTGCTGCGGTGTCTATAGTATATTATAAAAAATGCGAGTGTCCATCAATTGTCTGACACTGAGTCGTATAAGTATCAAATATTTTGTCCATAACATCGATGTCAGACTTTGTTTTATTATAAAAATGCAAAATTTCTGATTTTTGTTTCGGATCTTCGACAGTTTTGTTGTGATGCACAATTAATAATAGAATAACATTTTTATGTTGGCACGTAAGAATATATCGTCACATTTTCATAAAAATCGAACACCGTGAATAATTTTACACGTATTTTTGATATGTTTATTTCTCTTATAATTAGAATGTATGGCTTATTTTTTCTTAGTGTTCCAACGAGTGTCAATCTCTGTGATAAGAGATGTTTCCTTAATGTGACAGTATAGTAAAATAATCTGTTATATATCTGCTAAAATTTTTAAACAGTGCAACTAATTTTTTCACAACACGTTCACTCTGGTTTTTTATGACTCGCAGATTTTCTATATACAGAATGTCCTTCATAGAATACCTATTTTCAGCGTCACATATCCATCATACTTTTATTCCGTACTTACAATTAGCTGACTTCGAAAGAATATATTGGATAAATCTGGTTCGTTTTTGGTAAAAAAAAGCTGCTCGTTGACTGTCGTTTTTTATTGGTCTCTTTCTATGTTTTTTTTTAATTACTACTATTTAACATGCTTCATATATCACAAATCAGCGCAGCTTTATCATCTTTCAGAAGTTTTGCGATTTGAATCATCAAAACAAATAATTATCTTAAAATATTTCAGAAACAATTCACATTTACAATGGTTCGATGTAAATATGATGTAATTTTTCACATATCAATCGTATAATCAGTATATAAATGGTAGCATCTGTCGTTATTAATAGTTCAAAAAAAACTTTAAATTCTTAAGATATCACTTTTCCATAACTTTTAAGTTTCATTCAAACTTTTTCTTTTGTCTTTTTTTCTATGCTTTTCATACGGTGCATGTTTTTTGATATGTGCATCTAAGTATGACCTTAATCACTTCACGAGAGAAAAAGCATCGAAATGTATCACGAATGAATAAATTGTTGATCGATTGACGAATATTACATACTGAAATTTGATGATAAACAACAGTACTCAATATTGCCATTCTCATTGCTGTTTTCAGTCTTCATCGATGTTAGCTTTATCGTTATCTTTTATCATGAACACTAACTGCTATTACATTGTCACAAAAAAATCGTCGCAATATAATGTGTTAAAAATACACATACCTGAGTATCTATACATTGATAATAACGAAAAAAATATGCATTGACAGAAGAAAAAACTGCCTAGTTTGAAGAGTAAAAAAATCGATTCCTTTTACATTTTTTCAAGTAACATATCTATTCAAAAGTGTTTAGAAAGCTTGAAAATTAGTCGCAAAGATTTTCTAACAGACTGTAGGTCGCAGGCTACTTCGTAATTAGTTATTAAGATTAGTAGATATGTAGATGGTTCGAGATTACCAAGAACTGTTTGCGTTTAACGAGATTTATTTTTAATGTCAACGGGTTTTAAGGCAACAGACAGATTTAAAAGCTGAGAGGAGGAAGTCTTTTTGAGTGTGTGTATACAATATGATTTGTATGTAAGTATGTATGTGAGCGAACGAAAACTAGACGGTTTTCGAAGACCGTCTAGAAAAGATAAACACGAACAGATTAGTGCTGTCAAAAAACAATACGTTTAAGGAAACCCGATAAAAAATTTCTTACGTATAGTTATGCAGAATTGAATTTTATTATACAGGATTCTACACAGTTATGTAAAAATATGTACAATTATAGATGACACCGTATAAAACGTTACATAATTTATATATAAATGGATTAATAGCTGCAGTTAGAATTATGTATATGTAAGCTTATACATATTTATACACAATGCTGCAACATTTTATGTATAATTATATATAATTATATATAAAATGGACAAATTTCGTATATAAATTTGTATAATTATATTGTATAACTTTGTCTGATTATATATAAAAAAATTTTATCGAGAATATACGTTGACAATAGAACGGTTGAATTTCGTTACAGAGAAAAACAAATTTTTTTAAGCGAATGATTACAATTAGACAAGACGAAAATTCCGTTGATTGAATTATATTTAGTTAAATAAAAAATTAATTGATTACGAAACAAAATGTAACAATAAAGACTAAAAGACTCGCAAATTAAAATTACGGGAAATATAAAAAGGCCCCAAGAGTCAAGCGCTAGGTATAGGAGCGCAAATAAAACAAGTTTAATAAAAAAACCAAATTTTATTCAAACATTTCGATCATTTTTTAAATCATTTTTAGTGATAAAAAATGTATTTCAAGCAAAATGTATTTCATGTCTCAGACACAGGTTGAATTAGTTTTTTAGTTGGGGAGCCCTTCCCCCGCTCACGCATTCGATTGACGTGGATATAATGATATTCAAAATGAAAATTATATACATCGAATAGTAAATCATTCTGAAAATTTTGTCGACCCTAATATTGGAATTTACACTCAAAATAAAGAAAAACTGTGGAGAGAAATGCATCCTAATATTCCACATTTCGATACTCAAAAAGATAACTACAAACATTATTTCTGTGAATTTTTATTTAAAAGATTTTAATCCTTTTATAATTGATGCTTTTTTTGATATTATGCAACAATTGTATCTAGTAAAACAGTACATTGACTTATTAAATTATATTATGTAATTATTTACATTTAGGTAAATAAATCTGTAAATAAATCTGTATTTATAAAAATAAGTATGATTAGCAAATTCATTTATTTAAACATACATTGAATACATGGGCGGAAGAGGGGCGGAGTCCCCCTGTACTCCCACCCCGAAAAAAAACTAACCTAACCCAACCTATGTCTGGAGACACATATGAAATAAATTTTGCTTTGTAACACAGGTTGGGTTTTGAGTTGGATTAGTTTTTTAGTTAAGGTAGGAGTGCAGGGGGAGGGGCAGTGAACTCGAGGTGTTTAATTTCTAATTGAATAACCCCTCGCCCCCGGCCCAACCGTCTCATCTGACGGTAAATTAGAGGGGTAGAAGTATGCATACTTCTACCCCCTTCAAGGGTCACAAGGAGGCGAGTGCGGGGACACTCACCTCCCATTGCACTGTGACCCCATAGAGGTGGCGATGTTGCATGGTAATCCCGCAACACCGCCAATGGTGTATCGCTGAATCCATTCAACGGCGCACCAAGCGAATGAAGTCCCTCCATTCCATCCTGGAGGGACTGGCGGGGGTGGGTCAAATGCGACCCCAGGTCCCACCCACTTTAAACCGCCGTGGAAGGACCACGGGGTTTTAGCCGATAGGAGTCCGGCATAACCCTCTCCCATGAGAGATGGGTATCTATGATGGATTTCCTTGTAAAGAAAAAAGAAGAGTGCAGGGACAGAGCCTATCCTCCGCCCACGCATTCAGTGTATCACATTTATATAAATAGCTCTATTAAAAGTACGTTTTATTAAATATACATGATGTGAGAAAATTATATCTTATTTCAAAAACTTTTTTGTAATAATAACTTTTTAATAAACAACGACCGGCGATTAAAATCTTTTGGATGTTACTCAGGGTCATGACTTTGACAACATATATCAAGGTCAAGGTCAAAGAAGATGAGTTTTCTTAAGGTTGACCATTTAAATATAACTATATCTACATTCTATATTAACGAGGACATCTCAACTTGGAATTTTTATATATTCAAAAATGGGTTCTGAGTCTTTCAGATATGGCAAAAACGATGGTAACTTTCATTTCTATTAAAGGCCAATTCTTAATATTGAAAATAAAAAAAGAGAAGTATAATCATAAGTTCAATGTGTTATTGCATCATAATTAATAATCTGGATAATACCTAGTTGAGCGTGTAGAAAAGTAAAAACAACAAGAGGTTTAAGGCCCGCTATTTAGTAACAACTAATTAAAGAAATTCAACCATATTTATGTTTTTAATCTGAGACGGAATTTTATTCCACATAAAATCAAAGACATTTAAACAATCTTTTAAGCATTTTAATTCTATATAGGAATGCTATAGCATTCTATCATATATACGCTGGGCATTCTAGTATATCTAAATGTAATTTTGTCTCTGCGTTGCAGTTCTTTAAAGATAAGTCTAGATTTGTATGTGTGCAAGATAAAGTATATAAGTCAACCAAAATATTTCCTTCAATTATCTACTTTCATCCAATTTAACTCAGCATAATAAGGCGAAAGATGAACACCGTTTCTTAATTGAAAAATGAAATATACGCAAGAATTTATAGAATTTTGTAGGCACAGTAGATTTAGCATTTCAACGATGTCGGAAAATATATGGTACTACAGTAATCAAAATAAGAAAAAATTAGAGCAGTGACTAATGATTATCGAACACTTTTGTAAGAAGTACATAGCTTCAGCATTGATATAGAATCGAGTTAACTTTTTCTTTGTGATTTTGTTGATTTGATTTTCCCTAAACAGGTTATTTATATGAAAACTTCTAAATATTGCATAACGGAGATACATAAATTAGCATATCAAATGAATGGTTATTCACCTTTTGGCAGTTCCAAGAATTATAGCCTTTTCCCAGGACTTAGCAGCAACTTATTTGCTATGGTCCAATGAGAGATGGCAGAAATATCATTATTAATCCTTTCAGTCTCTTTATTAACCTTTAAAGATCACATATGGGTTATTTTGACCTTATCAATATTTTAACAATAGACTGTGTAAGTAATTAATTAAAAAAATGTTAAAATTTATAAATTAAAATTTATTTTTTAACTTATGTTATACATAATCATACTCTACAGGTGTCAAAAAACAAAACTTTATAGATTTTTTTCAAGCACTTTGAGACTAAAACTGCGACAAGATATTGTCCCATATATGATCAGGAACAGAGCAATAAATGTGTAATCTACAAGGTTAACATCCTTAGATTCACAATATGATAAATTTGCAAATCTGTTCTCATCTTTGCGGGGAAAAATTATATCTGATCAAAATCAGGTAGGTAAAGAACAAATAAGTCGAGTACCAAACTGTGGAACTCTAACTATGTTGTTTAAGGATGCTGATCTCGTGTATTCATTTACTCTTTCATAATTTGATTTCTGTTATCGAGATAGAAACAGGAGTCATCTCAGAACAGAAATAGAAAAATTGAACTATTTGAATTTTTCAATGAGTAAAGAATGAGATACATAATCAAAAGTTTTGGTAAAATCAAACAAGACTTATTTGATATCGTTTGATGATCTTGATGAGAGCAGTCTAAGTATATCTCTAGTATGCTAGATAAGCTAATATCAAAGTCAAAGTTCGTTCTATCTGATATATTTAATAAGTTGAACCATAACAATTTTCTCTCAGATATAGAACGATATTATTAAGGCAACACAGACGCTTTGGAAAACGAATTAAAATCGATTTCCAAAGAAAAACTATCCAATAACAAAGGAAATTATAGGTATAGAAAAGCACATAAAATATTAAAATAGAGCAAGGTGTCATCTATTTGACGGCATTTTTTGATAATTTTTATGAGAAAGCAGATGTCGTAGACATCTAAATCGTCTAAATGTCGTAAAATTGACATACTTTTGTCTCATCTTCGACGTCGTATATAACGTCAATTTTATGACATTTTGACGTCATCTATGGATAAAACAAAACAAATAGTAACACGTCTTAAATAACGTTTAAATATCGTAAAACTAACGTACTATGTTACTACCAAATTTTCCAAGCAACGGTCACCTATCTTTAGTATTAATATGTCTAATGTTACCTAACTTCAGTAATCGAACGAGAACTGTATTACAACTAGCTACTTAATTATATTATTTAAAAAAAAACCGATGATATTTGAAAAAAAAAACAATCCTATTTAAAATAATTTATATTAAAAATAAATAAGGAAATAGGAGAATTAACGAAGAAAATAAAGAATTAATTTACAAAAAATTTTAACTTATGAAAGGCTCATTGCACAAAAATATTCGTAAGAACGTAACAATCTCGTAAGACGCAATTAATTACGCACAAAAGATTATGTAGTATAAAAATTGCTCCCTTAAGTTCATAAGTGATTTCTTATATTATGCAGGGTGTTCGGCAAAGATTGAATCAACGCTCGTAAGCAGATAGAGCGCGGTAAACTAAAAAGAAAAGTCCTTTACCATTTTGCAATTTTCGCAATATTTATTATATATTTATATATTTCGCAATATTTCGAAATACTATAATTAATAATATAATTAAAGATTAAATATAGAAAATATAATTAAAAAGATGAAATATAATTAAAAAAGATTGGTGAATGAGAACGCATTTCGCGCAGTTAGACTGTAGGATGTATGTTCAAAGCGTGTCAGTAACTAATGTTACGCACAGCAACAAAAAGGTGGTCGCGTGACGTGGATTGCGCCCGCCTTATCTTCAACGAGTGCAACTCCTTGCAGAAGATCAAGTACAACGCACTTTTTGTGAAGATATTTTAATCATTTTCATTCTCTATATTTTTATCGTATGTTAACGTATGTTAATCGTGTATTAAATTGACAACTCTCAAGCTTCCTCGCACAGTGTCGACAGAATTTATTATTTCCTGTGGACAGATGAGACTACATTTACACCTAACCGCGGCGTTTTCAATTCCCGCAATTTTTTATTGTGACCTGAAGAAAATCCATACGTCGTTTGCCAGAGTGTTTTTCAACATCGTTGGGCGATAAATGTATGGACAAGAATAATTGCGAATAGAGTCGTAAGTAGAAAGTAGACATGTACATTAAATAATTTTTCTTCCGCAGCTGTCTTTAAACATTTCTGTCGGCGGTTTTCAGATTGGGCCATACTTTCTTCCGCCACGTCTTAATGGCGAGATATACACCAACTTTCTGGAAAATCAGTGACCACTACTCCTCGAGGACATTCCTTTCCGTGTACAGGCAAAACTTATTTTCTCTAACAATAAGATGGAGCTCCTGCACATTTTTCCTGTTAATACGGGAATTTTTAAATCGGCAATTTCCAAGAAGGTGAATGGATCGTGAAGACCTTATTACTTGGCCAGCACGGGCGTCAAACTTCAATGTGGATTTTTTGTATGGGATTATGTTAAGAACTCAATTGAGCCCCCGCGTGATAGTACAGAAGATGAGGTCCGCAAAGCAATTTTATAGCGGTCTTCAATACCATCACGCCGAAAATGGCACATCGTACAATGCGCAATATTGTGCAAAGGCCTAAACTATATCCAAGAACGAGGCAGCCACTTTGAATAGCTCTTGCATTAGAAAATGAAAGTGGATTAGGCCTACTGGGAAAAACCACTTTAAAAAAACGCATCATGCTATGTTTTATTTCTATTTAATTATGAAATAAGGCATTTACCCAAATAAACGATATAAAAAATAAGAAATATTATTGGTAAAATAAGAATTATTATTGGTAATAATTGATGTTTTAAGGTTGAAACACGATATTTAGGATTTATTTTAGATTTTGCAATGCAAAATGTTCGATTGACAAGCGAGAGTTTTTCCTGTTTTTGTAAGAAACGCTTCAATTATCGAACATAACGGATGACGCACTGCTTTTGCCCGCGTGCTACTCACGGACGCTATTGTTCACTATCTTTGCTGAACGCGGCTAAAATGGGGACATTTCTACACATAAATGTATTAAAATTTTCAAATTTATGTGTAAGTACTCTTGTCTCTACTTCCCTCTCTTGTTGCGCGATCATCTTCGTTGTCGTGCGACCCGCGTAACACTAGCCGCCTAAAGTGTATGTACATCTCACAGTCTAGCTGCGCGAAACGCGCTCTCATTTGCCAATCTTTTTTAATTAATATTGCAAAAATTGCAAACTGTGGTAAAGGACTTTTCTTTTCATTTACCGCGCTTTCTTTTCACGAACGTTGATTCAATCTTTATACCCTGTATATGTATACATATATATATTAATCATAAATATCAATCATTTTATTTTAACAAATTTAATATAATACAAAATAATTAAAATAATTTTACATTTTCTCTCTTTTTCTCTATCTCATATCAAGTTTTAATGATCAATATTGTTCAAATAGTCCATCATTTGAAATCGGGAACAAAATATTATCAAATTAAGACGTAATAATAAAGCCATTTTTAATTTATTAATGACAGTTCTTTACCAATCTTATACGTTTGCAACGTCACACTTTTCACTAATTAGTAACATTAGTAATTTGTCACTAATGAAACCTCACTAACACGTAGTCAAAAGGTCAATTAACTGACGTTATTAATTAATAAAAAAATGTGACGTCGTAAATACGTTTTAGAATAGATAAATAGATAACGTCATTATTAGGTAAAAAAAAATGACTTTATTATTACATCTTAATTTGTAACATGGACGTTCGTGATCTTAAATGATGAATTATTGACGTTTAATAGACGACACCTTGCTATCTAGGCTAAAAGATGTTAGGCAACTGCAAGGAAATCAATCTTTGAGAGGTCATCGATACAAACCGCATTCGATTAATTTCGCGCCATAACATGATTATTATTGACATATTAATATCTTCC
Organism: Anoplolepis gracilipes; assembly: GCF_047496725.1. Taxonomy (NCBI): domain Eukaryota; kingdom Metazoa; phylum Arthropoda; class Insecta; order Hymenoptera; family Formicidae; genus Anoplolepis; species Anoplolepis gracilipes. The sequence continues at coordinate 63,186 of NW_027328679.1, forward strand.
TAATATAATTTGTTATTATTGTTTTTAATATCTAGATATTGAATAAAAATGTGATTATTTGCCGCAGAATCGAGTTATGAGTATGATACTACATATGTAAGTACTCATTATCAGACGCAGAAACAAACTGTCTGTTAAGCTCGTTACAAAGTGAAAACTGTAAAATATTGTCAGTTTTCTTTTTCTTAATAAACCTAACAAACATAGAGAGGTTATTTCAAAAAATAATATTATTTATAAGGTGTAAATTTGTTCTCTAATTCTGCAATTGTTTACTATCTTTCCTGAACGTGACTAATGGGAACATTTCTACACACACACACACACACACACACATACACACACACACACACACACACACACACACACACACACACACACACACACACGCACGCATATAAATATTAAAACTTACAAATTCATGTGTTAAAAAAATCAATGTGACCTTTACATGACCCTCAAATTAAAACTCAAGGCCAAACCAATGATACTATCTTATGGCCTCCTCAAAACCGTACAACTTTGGTTGGAAACATTTTTCTCAGAAATGTTTCGTTTTCGAGATATTTGCCCGTTTCCAGACTTTCTAACACTCTGTATATTATACTTAGACTGTTAACACCGATATGACAAATAAAGCAGCCATTTACAATAGAATATATATATATATATATATATATATATATATATATATATATATAAATAAAAACTTACGCAATTTCAAATAAAATCATTTTAATTAAAAAAGCTGTCGGAGAAAATAATTGTTTTAATTTCCTACAAAAATAATAATATAAAAAATTAAAAACTTATCTCAAAATTAAAAAGTAAAAATTGAAACAAAATAAAAAAAATTTTTAAATTTAATTTAAAAAATTTGACGTTGCTGAATTTCAAAATATACATATATTAAACCAACAAATAAATTTAATTTAAAACCAAATTTAATTTAGAAACAAAGGGCATTTTATAGGTATAAAAATTTTCAAATTAACTGAAATTTTAATATATTGTAGTTTAGTAGTTAATATATTGTAATTTAGATGGCGCTGATGAAAAACTACGGACATAGAGTTAAAATCAAAGCTATAAAAGATGTGATAGTTTAAAGTGAGTAAACTTAAAGCTTAAAAATGCCTGTTTTTTAATACATATGTATATTAAGTTAATATATATGTATGTAAATATATGTATATAAATGCTTGAAATATATATATATATATATATATATATACAGGGTGTCCGGTCACGACCGCCCTATAGCTCAAGGGCAGATAGAGGAGGTTAAACCGAATAGAAAAGTCCTATATCATTTTGCGATTTTCAGAATAATTATTGAGAAATTAATTTACAAAGATCGATAAATCCGGCGCGAGTATCAGCCTGCCGCAAAAAAATATGGCGAGAAGGATGGCCCTAAGGACGGTCGCTAAGTGCGCGCGGCATAAATAGGCGCCATTGCCTCGCGGTTACCAGGGGCATAGATGAGAAGTGTTGATAAGAACAATAGATTAGCGATTATTATTTAGCGACCGGCCAGCGGTGGGTCGTCCTTCTCGCCATCTTTTTTGCGGTGGGCTGATACTTGCGCCCGATTTGCCGATCTTTGTTAATTAATTTCTCGGTAATTATCACGAAAATCGCAAAATGATACAGGACTTTTCTATTCGGTTTCACCTCCTCTATCTGCCCTTGAGCTATATGGGCGGTCGCGACCGGACACCCTGTATACAGGGTGGGCCATTTTAATCAATCCAGTCGAATATCTCGTAAACCAAGTCCGAGAGAGAAAAATGTTTCAGGCAAAAGTTGTTTGGTTTCGAGGGGGCCATAAGATGGTACCATTGGTCTGACCTTGAAGAGTCATTTGAAGGTCACGTGAAGGTCACCTCAATGTTTTTACATGGCACTCCCTATTTTTTGTACACATGACTCTTCAGATCAATGACACAATTTTATGGCCCCCTCAAAACCAAACAACTTTTGCCTGAAACATTTTTCTCGCCTGAGCTTGGTTTTCGAGATATTCGACTAGATCGATTAAAATAGCCCACCCTGTATATACAAGGTAGACCAAATAACCTGTGACAGGCTATTTTCTTCGAAACTATTGGAAATAGAGACTTGAATTTTTTTACGTTAAATGGCACATGGGGGCTGATTACGTGGCGCGTAGGAAAATTTTTTGAGAGGACTTTTAGAGGGACAAAAAAATGGTACCCCTTATTTTTTAAATGGCATCACCTATTTTTTTATTACATATTCTTGTAGCTGACCTCGAGAGCTTCCAAAACACTATAATAAAATGCTTCTTTATTAAATACTTTCCGAGTTATAAGTCGCAAAACTTCAAAGTTGCAATAATTTGACATAAAATACAAGATAACTCGTAAAATATTCATTTCTCGATTATTTTACCCTAATTCTTTTATGTACAGAATACTGAGACGAATCAATTGGAGTTATTAAAACACATAATTATATTAAAGTAAAAATGTGTAACTGCTAGTTGCAAATTCAGATTTTTTCTCAAAGATAACTATGTGTTTTAATTACACTACTTGATTAATATTTTAATAATTATTGCGCAAATCGCAAAATGGTAGAGGACTTTTATGTTCAGTTTGACCTGCTCTATCTGCCTTAGAGAGGTGGGGCGGTAATTATCGCACACCCTGTATATACTATATAAATATTATATATATATATATATAAATACTATATATATATATATAAATATTATATATATAAATACTATATATATATATATAAATATTATATATATATATATATATATATATATAAATACTATATATATATATATATATAAATATTATATATATATATATTTATATATATATTTATATATATATATTATATATATATATTTATATATATATTTATATATATATATAATATATATATATATTTATATATATATATATTTATATATATATATTATATATATATATATATATAGATATATATATTTATATATATATATTATATATATATATATATATTTACATTAGTTTTATTTACGTTATTTGTATATATTGTATGTTATTATAATATATTATATTTTTCTATTAAAATGTTTCAAATCATGTATATATAATGTTTATATTTAAAATAATTTGTGCTTAAGACGTTATATTAAAAAAAATTATATAATCCCTAAAAATTATTTAAATTATATGCGTAGATATGTTTGTGAAGAAACACTGTAGTGTCTGTGCCAAGTAAAGTGCAGTAGACAGTCGCATGCAGTACAGTAAGATGCCGATATTGCAGATACCGCAGATACATAAATGTTTAAAGTTGTGTTATACTACGAAAAAATAATGATATAATTTTTAAAAACTTATCTTTTTCTTATAAAGAAAGTAAAAAAGGTACCAAATACAAGCACCAATTGTAAAAAAATATTATATTGAAAAAGTTGTTATACAAATTTCCTATAAAAATATGATATAAAAAATTGTGTGCCAATTAACACATCTTGCGCGGAAAGCGACTAAAGTCGTTTTGTACGGGAAAACACCCGCGCAAGATGTGTTAAGAATAAAAATTATGAAATTTTAGATAAAACATTTAATTGAAAAACACTATTGTATATATAATTCGTAAAATAATTGTTTTAATTTCTTACAAAAATAATAATATAATAAAAAATTAAAAACTTATCCAAAAATTAAAAACTAATACAAAAATTATTATAAAATAAAAAGTTATTTAAATTTTAATTAAAAATATTTAGCACTACTAAATTTTAAAATATATGTTAAACCAATTAATTAAATTTAATTTAAAACTTTTAATTTAAAAATAAATTTAGTTTAATTACATCAATAATTAGAAAATAAAATGTAAAGAATACGTTAAAATTTCATTAGCATATTGTTCAATTTAACAATTTTCAAAGTTTCTTAAATTAAAATTAAATTTTCTTTTATTTTATATTAATTTTCAGGTTTTAATTTTTAATATTATTATTTCTATAGAAAAACAATTATTTTTAAAGAAGTTACCACTTCTCGCGTTCAGGGCTGTGAGAAAGTCATAAACAAACCTAGACCTTTTTACAAGGGTGATAGTCGCGGTAAGAGGAAAATTGATTCGACTTCGACTATTTTCTTAAGCACGAATCGAATAAGTCTGGCTTTTCATGACTATCATATTGTAATCAGTAATTCTCAATCTAACTGTTATTCATAAATTTGTTCAAAACTAATATTAAATGTTCTGTAATGCTACTTATATCATTTCATATAGTCTTGTATGTACTAATAAACATTATAAAGTCTTTTCTGTTGTTTCTCAAAACCGAATAGTTTTTATAAAGAAAAATATAATGTGAAAAATTTTGCAACATGAAGAAAATTCAGAACCACTGATTGGTCTTGCTTTACAAGACGCAACTATAATGAAAAGGTGATGTATAAACGCGATCAACATGTGTTGCGCAAAACGTTCAATATTGAACGCCCTTCTAAAAACGAGATCTCTTGCCTTTGAGCGTTATTTTGGTAACAGCTCGATCTGTGTATGTCTATGAAGAAATTATCGTGTCGCATAATGATTACTCGCGAGAGTTGCATAAACATGTCTTACTATGCCGTGCGAGAAATACGTCCATAGCTTAATGATTCCAAATGCCCGGTAGCACACATAAGCGTGAACGTATGTTACTGGACGCCGAATCTAGCCTCATTACTGCCACAGCTCTGTGTAGTCGTTGCGCCGTTAGGTTGTCATTCCTACTCATTTTACTCGGACATAGCTTAGCGTATAGTTTTACGCGTATATATGAAGTTGATTTGCCATTATCAAAAATTTTAAAAATTGATTAGTTTTGATAGCCTTCTAAGAGTTGTATAGTTTTCTATCAGTTTTAGAAATAATTCCGTCATTTAAAGCACCAAAAATAGTACTTGGAGATACGGGAGGGCCAACTTTACGTTTTTTGTAACTTTAAAGTGGTGTAACTTCTTGGTTACCAACTTTAACGCTTCGGTTATTAAGGATAATTATTCTTTGAGAAGGGGTCACCACAACTCTCAACAGAACTACTGATTACTGACTTTGAATATTCAAGCTTTATAGAGATGAAATTTTTTCTCGACAATCGGTAGTTCTGTTGACAGTTTTAATAGCATCCCGAAAAGTTCTGCCGATAATTATTAACACTCGAAGTGCTACAATGCAAAATAAAAAAATTCTCACTGGTCAAAGTTTCGATTCCGGAATTCTCTAAGCCTCATAGAAGTAAAAATTTTCCTCGGTAAGAAACAGTTTCAAAAATTATTTCTAAAACTAATAAAGAATGTTTAGAAGAGCTCTCAAAACTCTATTTTTTTAATTTTTTAAATTTAAAAACTTACTCAATTTTTTTAATTTTTAATGATGGAGACTAACTTCACATACTCCCTTAATGCAAAGGATAAAATGTACTGATTTGATACTCGTTCGAAGTTTCCTATCTCCTACATACACAGGGTGTCTGTCTATAGATGTCGGAGTAAATATCTTGCAACTAGTTGAAGTTACAAAAAAGTTTAATAAGACAAATTTGCACAGTCTGCTACAAAGTACATGTAAAATATTTTTCTTACTCGTAACCTTTTCGGCTTATGAAGGTCACTATCGGTTTTTTAAATGGATACCCATATTTTCTTTTATATATTTATGTAGTAGGAGTCATTTGCAATCAAGATCACATTTAATAAAGAATTGCTACTATGCATCGTTTACAAGGTAATAGATTGATCAAGATTTTTTAGAAAAACCCAACTTGTATCTTACGTCAAGCTCAGAAAATATTGTCTAAAAAGGGTATAGATGTAAGTTTGAAAACGATTAAATGTCAATTACTTGTTTCTGGTTACAACTGGCAAAGTACAAAACTCGAATTATTTTGAAAACTATTAAACATGGAAAAACATTTGTAGTGGGCTAAAGCTAATATTAACTGTACTCACATGTAATCTCTTCCAACAGAGCTTCGTTTTAAACGTGAGTTCTTAGAACACGTGTTTACGGGGGAAGCGGTGCATGCACACAGTACAATTGAACACGTTACAAATAGGCACGACATTTTGAACATCGTTTCGTTTGAACACGAAAAATGCGCCCTTGAACACAGTTCATTTAAACACAAGAATATACACAATGTTCATTTGGACACCGTTTATTTAAACATCGTTCACTTGGACACTGTTCAATTGGACACCGTTCATTTGAACACCGTTTATTTGAGCAACGAAACGAGGTCTACAATTATACGATTCCACATAGATTTACAATTTTTTTAACCCATATCGCCCTGTGCTTCGGATGTGTAGTGAGGTCTATAATTATATTGTTCCACATGGGTTTGCGATTTTTCATTTCCGGTTTCCAACTGAACGGTCCATGTGAACGCTATCCAAATGAACAGTGTATATATTCTTGTGTCCAAATAAACTCTGTCCAAGTGAACAGCGCGCATTTTTTTTCGTTTCCAAATGAACGGTGTCCAAAATTTTGTGTCTATTTAAATCGTGTCTGTTTACAATGTGTTTAATTGTACTCTATCCAAATGAAGGCCACTCTTTACGAATAATCAATCCAGAAAGAATGATCAAAGTTTATTGAAGTCTGCTAGAAGATGGTTTAGCCCCGATACCAATCATGAATACTTCAAAAAGACAACGACTTCAAACATCGATGCCGTGCATGCACAGTGTGGAAGCGTAAAAATGACATCACCACAATGGATTGACCCTCACAATCTTCTGATTTACCTAACCTAACCTAACCTAACCTAACCTGATCGAAAATGTATAGACTGCTATAAAGATGAAGATAAGGCAAAAACGTGTTTTCACTTTGAAACGATTAGCATATCACATGTTCGATCTGGAAGTCACTTCTCGAGGATTTGACAGAAAACTCGTAAAAAGTATGTCTCTACGTTGTCAACTTTAATCGATAACGAAGGAGACCAGACGATGTATTAGATACGCATTAAAGCATATATAATATACTTCAAGATCATATATTCATTTTTCTAAAAATTCTTTTTTTCCAGAGAAACAGTTAATACGCTTTTGTACCCCTGACTGTATATTACACACCACAAGAAGGATATGTACTTATAACGTAAAGAAAACATTTATTACGTACGATAGTAATATAGATAATAATGGGAACAATTAATACAGTAGTGTTATGTATTATCGATAACTTCAATTAATGTCACCTTGTATGTGAAACTGGAAAAGTATTTTCGAGGAGTTATAGATATACAGGGTGTCCTATAAAGATTGAATCAACGTTCGTGAGCAGGTAGAGTGTATTAAACGGAACAGAAAAGTCCTTTACCATTTTACGTTTTTTACAATAATTATTAAAAAATTAATTAAAAATGCTCAGCGAATGAGCACGCGCTTTTCGCGGCTAGACCATAGGCCGTACGCTCTAGGCGTTTCAGCGGCGAAGTGCCACGCGGATTGCACAGCAACGAAAAGTATGGTTGTTTTTCGTTGTCATGCAATCCACGTGACACTCGCCGCTAGAACGCCTAGAGAGTACGGCCCATGGTCTACTCACAAAAAGCGCGCGCTTATCTTTTTTAATTAATATTTCAATAAATATTGTGAAAATTGCAAAATGGTAAAGGACTTTTCTGTTCAGTTTAATGCTCTCTACCTACTCACAAACATTGATTCAGTCTTTATAGGACACCCTGTATATCGAGTGATAGATATATCATCGATGATCACAGAAACGTTTTATAAATGAAAATTTTTGCATTGGGACTTTACGTCTTAATAAATTATTTCCATTCATAATACATGTAAAGTATAAAAAATAAAAAGACTCAAACTATCGATTAAGCCTAAAAACTCAATTCCGTTTACTGGTTATTAAAAATTGAAAATCTTGAATATTCTCAACTGCTTGCTGCATAAAAATACAGGATCCGTCTTGTTACTACATGCGATTTTACTGCGCGGTACTTAGCGCAAAACACTATTGTATCTCTTGATATAAGGTTAAATTAATATACATTTACATTCTTACAAAATATTCTTACTAACATTTACATTTACATATTAACGGGGGTCACAGAGGCACTAAATAGAGAGCTAGGTGACAACAGCAGGGACTGTTCTAGTCCCCACCTGTCATAATATACTACTACTATACTACACTTAGGCTGCAAACCCATGCATCAGAATAGCGTAACGCGGAACGAGAGCGAAACCAATCACGAGCGTTCCTCGTTTTTCGTTGCGTTGAAACCTGACCCCTAACTACCCATGGAGTGCAACGAGCGCATCGCGGATTTTGCGCAACCAATCACAAATCATTATTTCATAAGAGCTAAAATCAACATTAAAACTTTTTTCATAGTTTTTAACATCTTTAGTCAATACTTCCAATAAAAAACGTATTTTATTTAGTATTTATGTACATGATAATAAAAATGAACGACATAAACAATATTTAAAGGTCATTTTAGAAACGTACTGTTTGTCCGCGTTACGCTATTCCGCTTCATGGGTAGTTAGGGGTCAGGTTTCAACGCAACGAAAAACGCGGAACGCTCGTGATTGGTTCCGCTCTCGTTCCGCGTTACGCTATTCCGCTGCATGAGTGCAGCCTTACATATTCAATTGTAAATGGCTGCTCTTGTTCCATATTTTATCATATAACATACTTGTGTTAGCAGTCTAAGTATAATATATGTATAGAAATCTGTGATATGTATACGAATATAAAATCGAATATATTGGAAGCATGCATCGAGTTCAGTTAAAGTGTCCCACGTCTCTCTTTACAGTTTAAGTCTTTTTACGATAATGCTCTGTCTACATATTTTTTGTCTATATGTATATTCATGACTTTGTACTGTATTAGTACCCATAGATTTAAATATTTTCTATCAATTTTAATAAAAGATAAAAATAAACAGATTATACTAACAAGTGCCACAGAAGGATCCATGCCTGTAATAGGAATACGACTAGCTGATTTGCAGTGATATGTAGTATCCATTTCAATTTCTTCTTCATTCATCTTGTCTTCAATACTACCTGATTTCTGTGTAGTATGAGGATCCAAATAAATCACTTCATCCCCTAAAAATATTTATTTTGTACATTTATTAAAAGCCACGTATAATTATTAACTTTATATTTATAAAATCATTAAAAAATTTTAATTAAATATAATTTTATATTGTATGTACGTATATGAAATACATCAAGGTAATTCATTAAAATTGAGATGTCTAAATATCGAAAAGAGAATACAAATACACAAAAAGAGAGTACAAAAAATGTTTTAAATAAAAGTTATTCAGTTTAAAAGGAAAAATAAGATGCAAGATTTTATGTTGAACATGCCAAAGATACATAAAAGTTATTTTAAAGTTTTTATAGCATTTTGATAGGATACATTTTTTATTCTAGATTCTTGTAGTTGACGTCAAAAACATGTTTTCAAATATGATAAGTTTCTCTTGATTAATTTTCTCTGAATTATGAGCTTTTAAAATCCCTGTACTATCGACATTAACGTAAACCTAGTTGTACTCATAATAAAACTTATACTTCGCGTGCGTGCGTGCGTGCGTGTGTGTGTGTGTGTGTGTGAGAGGGGTGCGGAGGGGGCGGAGAGAGAGAGAGAGAGAGAGAGTGTATAGGTATGAGTATGAATATTGATGTAGATGTGTCAATGTTATTGCGAATGTAAATGCATGTATATGACAATTCGGTCAGCGGTCGTCATTTTCAAAATTTAAAATTTTATAATAAAATTAATTTGCATATATAAAATATCTTATTAAATACCTCTATTAAGATATATCATCATATACACTCACACCCATACTCTCATAAACATATACGTGAAGAAGCATAAATCCGACCATGCAACCTTTATATAGTACATGATTATATTCAAATTTCTATCACAGACAAATATAAAGACATAAAGACTAACAGGGCAAAAAGTATATAATGTTTATTTCTACCAGTTTAATTTTTGATAAAAAACAGAATCTATCAAGAATATGTAACACAAATGTGTGTTACATATTATGCAAAATTTCTGGCAACAACCAAGTATAATCTGCTGTTTTAAGTAATGTCGACAAACTATAAAAGAAAACAAACAGTCTTTGAGACATGATATAAAATGTTGCAACAATTAAGCAGAAGTTCTTGACAGTAAAAACAATAGAATTTAATAGTCCTGAGACTAGCGTTATGACATTCGGGAGTCTAATGTTCGGTCAGAATGGGCGAATTGTAGATATCGAGGAATTTGAAAGCGAGTAGAGAGAATATGATTAGGCAATAAGATGACTCACAAAGGGAACACCAAACATATAAAGAATAAATTATAATCGCATAAGTTTGATTGCAAGCAGATAAATGAATAAAAAAATTATTAAATATAATAAGTATTTTATATTTAAAATATTTTAATTTTTCTATTAAAATAATAAAAATGTATAGTATAATAATTTACTTCAATGTAAATTAAGAAAAAAATTAAATGATAAAAAAAACAAAAATAAAAATTGAAAAAGTTTCAAAAAGTAATGATCAAATCATTAATATGCAGGATATTAAAAAGCTGCTTTTATTTTATTTTATTAAGCTACGTCGCTTACTTGTAAGCGTGCTTTTACAACTCGGAATATAACAAACAAATATTATAAATTTATAAACGCGTTTTTCTTATGAATGCTTGAGAGTTGTATTAAATTATTTTACGATGGATTAGAAACAGGAGAGGATTACAATATATTTTAGACTAGGCAAAATCGGAGGAGACCATATCTGATGTTTATATGATAAAACGGTTGGCTATTGAAAGAGAAGTCCTAACTAAAGTCCCAGTATAGCCGCGATCCTTTTTTTCTGCAAGGAAGATTTTGGGAAAGATTTCAATGTTATTAAATATTGCAGGAGTAACAAACAGCGAAATTTTTAGCACGCATGCACGCATGCACACATGTACGCGCAACTTGAATATCTAGTATATCTCCGTTACTTTTGACGAAAAAGTGTCACAAAAGAAAAAATTGTCCGTTTTAAAGAAACAAAAACTATAATATAAAAGATTTTCTCGAGGTTATATGTTTTGAAATTTTAAAATTATCAATATTTAATAAATTACTAAAAAGCTCAAATTTCAAAGTTTCTTATTTATAAACATTAAAGAGCCTTATTTCTCAGTAATTTATTAAATTCACGCCGTGCTAAAAAGTGCTGAAGATTGCTTTTTCAATATATCCATAGATATATAAATAAAAAGGCAAGAGAAATACCAATGTGAGTCTGAATAACTCATTGGTAAGAGCAGTCGCCCGGCAAGCGAAAAACTCGGATTTGATTACTCGATTCAGCGATTTTGTCCCCATATTTTTCTCACCTACGTTTCTTGGGAGGGGGAGGGATAAAGAGAAGTTTATAAAAATTCTCAAATATAGGTAATTTAAATTAGATTATGTCTTGGTAAATACACCAAGAAAAATATGTCCCCTGTGCACTTATCAGTTTCGTAAAAAAACTATTTTCTGCGAAATCAACGCAGTACCATCTGAGTTTAGCTCTTAGTCGCCCAGCTTTCGAAGTTTCTTGTTTGTTATCAATATTTTTTTGACACTACATTGTATTATGTTGAATCCAATCTTATGGAAAAATTTTTTATTTAATATTTCAGGGACAAATAAATTGTAAGCTGAACCCGTTGTATTGATACCACATATAATTTCTTGGAATTTCTTTTAATACAAATAAAAATTAAACAAATAAAGACTCTTAAGAATATATTCATGAAATTAAATTAAAAAAGCAAATAAGAACGCAGTAGATAAAGCACATATTTATTATAATTCAAAGATTTCTTTAAATCACATAAATGAATATTTTAGTCCCTTTTTGATTTTCACCACAATTTAAAATAAAATATAGTCGAATAATGCAGTTATCTAAAGTCATAAATTTATGTTCTATAATATACATTTACGTTTATGGTTACTAATGTGCAATGTCGAACTATTTAAAATTTTCAAAGGACCAATAATGAATTTTATGCATATTGAGTTGATTATCATCAAAATAATGATGATGAAGTTTTTGATGTAAAAAATGTGAAATGGATGACACTTGTGTTTAATACAGAAATTATTTACCACCTATTAGCCACATACTAATTTTAGAAATACTAGAAAGAAGTGGTCCCTTTGGCCACGTTGATATTGACCATATTGCAATTGACCACATTAATATTGACCAAGTTGTGATTGACCACGGTCCCAATTAATCACCGTTTCATACGTACATTGGATTTATCAACTTCTATCCCAAGCCACGGTAAAATTTCAATAGAGATGAATTTGGATGCATAAAAGCCCTTGACTCTAACGTATGTTGAATACTATTCATAGTAAAAAAGTATGCTTTATTAGTATCGTCAGTACAGCCAAAAAATTCATTTCGGGAGAATACCGCATAAACTACATATATACCTGGACAGAACAGTCTCTCAGAAAAGCTATACAATCAGTACAAAAGATTGAGGTGAACCTTTCTTGCAGATGTTCTATTCATTATATCATTTAACGACGGACATCAGAATTGAAACAACAGAGTCAATAAAATTTAGGAACTTAAGCAAAAAAAGCCTGTTAAAACGCCTCAAATTTGAAACACTGAATCCAACCAATACAACCTAATCAAGGTTAATCTTAATGTAATAGTCAAAAGAAAAATACATCATTCAGAAGCACAGAATCAAAAGCTTTTAAAAGAAAAAAAATTGCAGTTAGAACCTGTAAAGCTAAACGCACTTGTTATTATAAACCATTCACAAGCATTGGAAATTGCTCTGACAAAAATACAAACAATGAAGTTCATATTCAGCTGGATCGGATGATGATATAATTTCAGAATTTTTAAAGTTTTCCAGAAATAAAAACTGGCCTATAAAATTTTACAATGGCATTCTAGCTTGCACCAACTCTATTTAAGCAGAGCAAAATTATAATCATTCTGAAGAAGTTATTTTACTTAGTCTCAAATTCTTGGAGAAACTAATATACAAAAATTAACACCTGATATAGAGATCGTCCTAACAGTTCGGGACGGGATTTAGAACAAAATAGAGCACGTGCGATCAAGTGCTGCCTCCTACAACCAATATAAAAAATGATAAATGTTCGAAGTAACTTACAACTCATAGATCATTTTCATTTTTATTTTATATGATAGAGATTACATTCCTAAGTAATGTATATTTTAAATTTTGTAGCGCTCTCTTTTGGTTCCTGAGATATGCAATTTTAAAATATCGTAATTTTCGTACTTATTTGTATCATCTTGTTGTTATATCCTATTTGTGTGTTTATATTTCTTTTTAATTTTTACTATAAAGTAAAGATGTAGAAGAGATGTAAACTCCGCTCCTGTCTTTGCACTCCCCGAAAAAAAAACTAATCTAATCCTATTTTTAATTAAATTTTATTTTAAATCAAAGTCTAAAATAGAGATATGTTATTCCCATAAACTTAAAAGATAGACTGCGTATTCCGTGAGAAAAGCTGACGTTAGCATTAAAAAGAGAGAGCAATAACGTAAGTTAGAGACGCTATAATAAGAGCCTGAACACAAGCCCCTATGTATGCCTTTTTGTCATCGAAATCCCACGAGAAAGAAAGTAATATATGTATACTATTTCACTCTATTGTCTCTATTTCACTCTAATCTATGATGGCGTGACTGATGTTTTACTTTACGTGTGACTAAATGCATTATTTGTAAAAAAGATTTTAATTGTGACTGATAGCAAAATAGTTGGGTGTTCAATTCCATTTTGCAATAACACTTTAACAAAGGGTTATATTATGAAAATTTTGCGGGAATGTATTTATCAAAATTTCTTAAATATTTATCAACAATAAAAAAAAGAACGACATAATACAAGATAATATATCAAATATAAATAAAATATCAGATTTTAATGATAATTTAATGATGTGTAATATAAAAATAACTCTTGATTTAAACTCTTTATAACATTACTGGATATATTTTGAATTTTATCACGAAAACATGTAAAGTGTGCAATAATTGCTTAAAATCAATAGGATCGGAGACTTTATTAGAATATTTTACCATTCGTGAAATTTAAAGCTTACACCAAAAATTCTTTATTCTATGTCAATATAAAAACATTTAAAATATTTTTAAGATTAGATCAAATATTTCGATATTATTCTAAATATTTTAGTAATATTATTTTAAACATTTTAGTAATATGAAAAATATTAATTTAAAATTATTTTTATTAGAAAAATGTAAAACAATAAATGCAAATCATATATTAACTTGTGTCACGATTTATTTTCTAAAATTATTAAAAGATTTGGTAAATATGCATAAGTACTACTCCAAAGAAAACTCAAATTTTTTTTATTGTAATCAACAAAACTAGTGCAAAGATAGTATGTACAAGTGTTTTTACGAAGGCGCAAGTCTTTCTGAAGAAGTTATGACGATGGAGAATACTAATATTCAATTTCGAGATATTTTCAAGCAAATTTCAAGTACTAATAAATTTGATTTTTATTCGCATAGAATAATATAAATATGAACGATAGAATATTTTCATAACATATATACACACACGGGGAGGTGCAAGGGGGGCCTTCGGCCCCCCCTCCCGCACCCACCCCGTCCATCTCGCTTCACGTAAAAAGTTGCAAATAAACTTTGCTTTGTCTTGCAACGTACATGCGAAGCGAGGTGGACGGGGTGGGTGCAGGAGGAGAGCCAAAGGCCCCCCGTGCCCCCCCCCCCCCGCCGTGTGTGTGTGTGTATGTGTGTTCTGAAACTAACTAATATACATGTTTTTTTTCCTTTCTATCAACTTTTTTGAAGTTCTTATGAATGATGATGAATAAATTTATTTATGTAATTTTTCATTTAAAACTTATAAAAAAGACTTACGCCTTCGTAAAAACACTTGTACGTACTAGCTTCGCACTAGTTTTGTTGATTACAATAAAAAAAATTTAAGTTTTCTTTGGAGTAGTACTTATGCATATTTACTAAAGATTTATAGTTTTTAGATTTAGGATTTTTAATAAAAAAGATAAAATCAATGTAAATAGAATATATGATAGTAAATCTATGGCTATGCATTTTGCATCTAAATAGAGCATTGCTCCAAAGTTTTAGGCCGGGTCTACAATAGCTGTAGTACCCGGTAAAAAATTTGTTACGTATAATAATATATGATATATGACCATATAAAATTATATAGAAATATATAAAATTTTATATAAGTTATGTATAATTATATATAATAATATATGACTTATTGTATAATTATATATAATTTTATATTAATGTTGGTTAGATGTCAGTCAATGATAATACAAAATTATGCATACTATACATAACTATATATAACTTATACAGAATTTTATATATTTCTATATACTTTTATATTGTTATATATAATTATATATGAGAAATTGTTTACCGGGTAAGCCTTAAGTCGTAAGAAATGAACCAATCATATTCATTATTCTTCTCTAAAGTCAATTGTAATTGGATAATTTCTTATGACTTAAGGCTTACTACATCTATTGTAGACCCTTGTCTTTTAAACAGGAGAATGTCTGAAGATCGCTTGTGTGTATGTTGTGTATATGTGCTATGAGTGCCTATGAGTGACCTTCAACCCTCTCTATCTCGAAAACTGTTCGTTTTCGGATCACCTACAACATATTGCATTTTCAAACAATTCGACCACTTTCCCATTATATATACATATGCGTAGTCCTTTATGAATATACATTAATATATATTAATTTGTATAATTATCTAATTATTTAATTTTGCATTTTAATATAAATAGATATTTAAAAAAATTACAATTGTATGACAAAAAATACTTTTTATTAATTTTTAAACATTTATTTTTTTATAATTGTGTTACAATTTAAGATTAATGTAATTAATAGATTTAAAAATCAGCGGAAACAGATGAAAAATAACGGACAAATCAAAAGTGACTAAGTTGCATTTTCGTGTCCAATTTCTTACTATCAGAGCTTTCTAGCATGACACAGTGTAACACAGTGTCCACTAGTGAATGGGAGCTTTCCAGCAAAACACAGTGTAACACAGTGTCCACTAGTATGAGTGAGACACACTGATATGTTCTCTCTCACACTAGTGGACACTGTGTTACACTGTGTCTTGCTGGAAAGCTCCCATAGTATCTCTAGCATAAGTCTTTGTGTCTCTTTCTAAATAGATTGTTAGAGACATAGACTTAGGCTATTGCTCTCTCTAATGCTGACGTCAGCCCCTCTTACAGAACGCGCTGTCTATCTTTTAAGTTTATGGTTATTCCTTTTTGGGTGAGGGTGTATCTCGGACTGCCTCATCGCCCCTCGGCAACTTGTTTGTTAATTACTATAAAAAGGAGTTTTTTACGCCTCCGTTTTTACTTTATGATAAAAATAAAAAATAATATAATAAATATTTCAGTAAACGCATGAACGGAGAAAGGTTCCCCTTCTTCTGCGTATCCAAAAGGAATAACCTAACCCTTCTGATTTTAATTTAAAATCAGAATTTAAGGGAATTCTAAAGTCGTCTGTATTACCGACCAAATCTAACATAAACATTTGTTTAAAATAAAGATGGATTTGTTTAAAATAAAGAAATATCGTAAATGTTCAAATTACGTAAAACCTTGTATATGCATGCGATAGAGGAGTGAATCATTTATATTTTACAAAAAGTGCAAATTCGATCGAATAATGTCCACGCGATACTTTGGTAACTCATTCACTGGTAGTACTTAAACTTGAAGACTCATAATTCAAGAAGTTTTTAGAAAAAGTTATATCAATATATTTCGAAAACATTTCGATATCGACGGCAAAAGTGTGTAATCAAAAAATATTTCTATTTAAAATATTATCATTTAAAAAATTAGGGATAATAGAAAATTTGTGACCTTTAAGAGATTTCTTAAGATCAAAATTATAGCATCATCTTATAATTCTTTGCAAATGTTGTGTGTGTGTGTGTGGGAAGGGGAGGTGCATGGGTGTGCGTGGATGTGTGTGCGTGTGCGTGGGTGTGTGGACGTGTGCGTGGTTGTGCGTATGCGTGCGTGTGCGTGCGTGCGTGTGTGTGTGTGTGTGTGTGTCTTAGGCAAATGATTATTTTAGAAAAATAACTTTTGTCTGAAATATTTTTTTCTACAATCAAAAATAAAAAAGTTTTGGAGGTAGTACATTAAAATGGGTCACCCTGTATATATGTAATATATGTCGTAGACAAATGATTATTTTAGGAAAGTAGCTAAGACTAGGCAAATGCTATCTGGCTGGTCAAATGGCTTTCATTCGTTTATTTGTGTTCAAATGCTATTTTCCTACGTAAACAGCATTTGTTTGAACACGATTTAGGAAAATAGAAATAAAGATTATTTTATAAAGCAAAAATAGTGGAAAGATTCGAGTATTTCGGTTTAATAGGATTAATAAGATAATAAACTAAAATATACTGAAAACCAATCCAGAATTTGAAAGTTTATAGAAACATGTATAAAGTAGAATTAGGATAGGTAATGATACGGTCATGTAAAATAGTAAAATACGATCGAGATGGTTGTTAGGGAGTTATTATTGTGAAGAAGGAGTGGGAAAAGGAGAAGCGATTTATCGTTGGAGTTTGTTCATTATATTATGTTAATAAAGAAGTGTTTAAATCAAAGATAAGCCTTAAAGTAAGTCAGAAGTAAGATAAAAATACTCAACGGCAATTCAGACGAAAACGTATGAAAAAATTGAGTCTTTGAGAATTGCGAAAACGCCTGTAAAATTGGATCGTTGTGAGACGTGAAAATTGTTGTTGTCGTAGATTAGAGTTCTCGGCAAATCACGTATTGTGTAAAAAAAAAAATACGATTGCATACGGCAATCAGCAGAATTCTACGTGAAAAGTATTATGTATTGCGGAAAAAATTTCGATCAGTGGTCCATAGTCGAATTGAGAAAATGACTAGACACTTTTGGTTTATCGAAAACAGGAAGAAAAGCTAAGTTATTTGTGAGATTGTGTGAAGCTGATCCGAACGGAATTATGATGAACAATAACGTATTGGATGGAAGAAATATGGATGGAGAAGCAAGTGGAAAGCAATATGGCGAAGAAAACAGACAAGAAATAATAGTGAGCGGCAATGAAGACGTGCAAACAAATGAATTTTACTGGAGTAAATATTCATGAAAGAGAATTGGAACTTCTCCGGCGCGAGAAGGATTTAATAACGCGAGAATTAGAAATATTACGAATGGAAAACTAAAATTTAAGACAAAGAGCGTGAGAGAGAGAAGTGACCCTATTAGGTAAATTTTCGAGATCACCATGGCAACAGTCAGCAACAAGATCGGTAGCAACACCATTATCTCATCCTACAGTGTCACGATCCAATATTAATGCAATCTGTGAATTATTGACAGAGTTCCAAAGGAAAAATGATGTTCACTGGCAATGGAAGAAACAATTTCGATTATTATGTACTACGTATGAGTTAGATGATCGAGTCGTTAGAATTTTAATTGGTGCGCGGTTAAAGAATCAGGCACTTAAGTGGTTCCATTCGAGACCAGAACACCTTGAAGTTTCTGTTGAAAAGTTGCTTGTAGAGATGCGGAAAATGTTTGATCATCGACCAGTTAGAATAACACTTAAAAGAAATTTTGAAAAACGTATCTGGCAAGTGACTGAGTTATTTAGTGAATATTTTCACAATAGTCACATTGGCGAATCAAGTGCCGATAGATGAGGAAGAAATAATTGATTATTTAATTGAAGGCATACCCGATATACATCTTAAGAACCAAGCAAAAACTCAAAGGTTCGATTCAAAGGAAATGTTATTAAACGCATTTGAACAAGTACGACTTAAGCCTGAAATGAAAGGACGGCCATATCGAGGAAATGATTACAACAAAAAGGAATCGAGTGAAAATGTGGAGAAAAAGTCACAGCAAACGAAGAAAGTACGTTGTTATAATTGCAATGATTTCGGTCATAAAAGTCAAGATTGTCAGTAACAGAAACGTGAACGAGGTTCCTGTTTTAATTGTGGCAAAATGGATCATCGAATAAAAGATTGTCCACAGAAAACGAAGAGGGAGGTAATTAAGGAAAAATCATATGAGGTAACGAAGGGAATGATAGATGCAGAGGTGAAGCAAGTTGGAATCATCGAGGAGCAGTAACTTGGAATCGTCGAGGAGCAGCAAGTTAGAATCGTCGAGGAGCAGATTTTTAAAGACTTACTGTATAATTTTGAAGGTGATGGACTATCGTTAAAATTTTGCGAGCATTACTAGATTCGGGAAGCTCTATTAGTGTTATAAAACAGTCATTTATGCCAGCGAAATTAATAACGCCAATGGATAATGAGATAAATAAATTTGTTTAGATTAAATGAAAATCCGTTAGAAGTTAACAGGGTAGTTAATGCGATCGTAGAGTTTGAAGGTGAGAGAATTTCTGAATTGTCTTTGCGAGTAGTACCAGATACATCAATGCAACGTCAGTTATTATTGGAAGGGATGCTTGAAATATTTTAGTGTTAACTATTAGTCGCGAGAAATATAGAGGAAAAGGAAATCAAAAGAGAGAGATAGAGGAGATAGAAATAGATGCATGTGAGATCTTAAATATAAGCACAAAAATATTAAGAGATGCGGTTGATATTTTAAAAATAAGCATGAAAACTGCGCCAGAATGGTATGAACGTTTTAAAAAATTATTTAGAAATGAGTATTTGTTTCCGAAACGTCCATCTATTCCTAAAATACGTACAGAAATTAAATTAAAACTTATGCAACATATTCCATTTCATTTTACACCGGGAAGGATATCTTATTAAAAACGTACAGCGTTAGAAAAAATAATCGAAGATTTAAAATCTAAAGGAATTATTAGACCAAGTAAGTCTCAATGCGCGTCGTGAATAGTATTAGTTCCGAAAAAGACAGGTGGAATGAGAAATGTGTGTAAATTTCCGAGCTTTAAATGCGGTAACAAAACGGGAGAATTATCCTCTTCCAATTATTGAAGATGCGATAGAATCTTTGAATGGTAAAGATTTTTACCTTGTTAGATCTAAAAGATGGATTTTACCATATTGATGTAGCCGAGGAAAGTATTCAGTATACATCTTTTGTTACTCCTGGAGCAATACGAATTTACTTAAAATACCATTCAATCTTAAAACGGTATTTAGTACATTTCAAAGACATGTAAATGAAGTTTTAAATGAATTAATACGAACAGGTGATGTGATAGCCTATATGGATGACTTTTTAATAACAATACAAACGATAGAACACCATTTGGAAGTATTAAAGAAGCTTCTTCGAATTTTGGTAGAAAATCGGTTAGAATTATGGTAAAGAAATGTAAATTTTTATGTCCCGAGATAGAATTTTTAGATTACTATGTAACAGGAGAACAAATTCGTCCTAGTGAAACAAGAATAACAGCAGTAAAATAATTTTCAATACCCACAGATGTGCGTGGAATTCAACGATTCTTAGGATTAAGAGTGTATTTTCACAAAGTTAAAGATTTTTCAGTAATTGCAAAACCTTTATCAGATCTGTTACGAAAAAACGTAATATTTAAATTTGAAGACAAGCAAATGAATGCGTTTGAAACTTTAAAAAATAAGTTATTTGAATCACCGGTTCTTGCGTTGTATAACCCAGCAGATGAAACAGAACCACACTGTGACGCTAGTTCGGTTGGATTTGAAGCAACTTTATTACAAAAAGAAGAAAGATGGAAAATTTCAATATTCTATTTTTCCAATATTCTATTTTTCAAAAAAAGCGACAGAAGTCGAAAGTATCATAGTTTCGAGCTAGAGACACTGGCAATTATTTATGCGTTAACAAGATTTCGAATATATGCAGGGTCTGAAATTTAAAATTGTCACAGACTGTAAGTCTTTGGTTCAGACGTTAAATAAAAAGGATATAAATCCGCGAATAACTAGATGGGCATTAGAATTACAAAATTTTGATTATCAAACTGAACATCAAACAGATACAAAGATGTCACATGTTGATGCGTTAAAAGGAGTATATGATGTATTAGTAGTTGAAGAAAATTCGTTCAAGACTTTGCTGTTATGTCAGACATTAGACCCGAAGATTTGTGAGATTCGAGAAAAGTTAGAAAAAACAGAGGATAAATATTAGGAAATGAGAGATGGGTTAGTTTATCGAAAATGGAAAAATAAAATTCTATTTTATGTACCGCAAGGAATGGAATATGAAATTATGCATCATTATCATGATGAATTAGGACATTTTGCAACGGAAAAAACTTGTAATATAATAATGCAAAGTTATTGGTTTCCAAAATTGTATAAGAAAGTAAATCAATATATAAAGAATTGTTTTAAGTGTATTGCATACTCGCAGCCTTCAGGAAAAAAAGAAGAATACATGCATAGTATTCCCAAAGAAAGTATTCCATTCGCTGTGATTCATGTAGATCATTTTGGTCCAGTTGAAAAGGGCGGTATGTTCCTTAAAATAACGTCGGACGCTGCAATCAGCTGATTGCTACACGCGATGTGTCTCTCAGCTGAGCCGGAAAATCAATATATCAATCGGTCTGAAGTCGTCGACGACAATGTCGATGATAATCGAAGGAGCGTCGCCATCGCGGAGACGGTTATTTCTCTCTCTTTTTCTCTCACTCACTCTGTCCCTTTCTTTTACGCACACACTCAGCCATACACACATCGCGTGTAGCAATCAGCTGATTGCATCCGCCGGTCGGCGATCCGGAACAATTTTTGGTCATTAAAGTAACATTATTTTAAAGAACACTTATTCCTGACGTAATTGTAAGACATTTTCTTCTTTACCAAAATTTTATTTAAAGCATAATTTTATGCTATAAGATAAAATAGTTAGCGACTCATGCAGCGGTAATCACCTGTCGGACAGTCAGCTGCGCCCGCGCTCGCGGTGCGTCGCGCCGCTGCCTGCCTTCTATACTCGACGCGTGATTTGCTAACTATTTTTGCTTATAACTCAAAAACTAAGTTTCAAATCAAATTTTGGTAAAGGAAAAATAGTCTTAAAATTGTGTCAGGAATACGTCATTTTACGGACGGAAGGTTGTTCTGGGACACCCTGTATATGAGTTTAATTAATTCAGTAGCTAGCAAAGTATTTATTGTTGTCTAATGTTCTTAAACATAGATATTTTAAGAAATGTCAAAATTCTGTATTTTTCAAGGGCATTATTCTTTCTAATCAGTTAATTGATGAAATAAAAAATTTTAATTTAAAAAAAGCATGAAGAGAAAATGTTTACAATAAAACATATTTATCATAACTGTCATTCGATTTTTAAATTTGTTATTAATTTGTATTGTGAGATTTTTATTTTTAATATATATTATGTATTTTAAAACAAAACTATATATTAGTGTATTGTTTGTGTTGGAGATAGGATCTTAGAGTGAGTGCTACATTAGCATGGTGGGGTTAGTGGCGTCTAAACGCGTTATTTTTCGTTCGCTTCACATCTTGTCTCTGCATACTCTTCTTCTGTTTCGTGCATAGACATATATAGACCTAGCATAAGGTGCCACTTTAGATGAGGGAAACTGTAGAATAGGAGAGGAAAGGACAAAGGTTCAATAGTTACGAATCGGTTAACTTTGGATACATAATGCCATAAGAAATACGGAGCTACCCGAAGTGTAACTACTCGTCTCCTTACCGCGAATCTTATATCCCGCTGAGTAAATGCTCCGTCTATATATGTCTATGGTTTCGTGGTTCTATGTACGACACACGCACGTCACGCAAATTCCTGCTTTTAAGTATTGTTTAAGTGTTCAAACCAGTTTTTATATTAAATAGTTTAAACAACTGTGTATTTATTGCCCACTGTGCGCCTGAATACCCAACAGTTTGCATAAGAATAAAAATATCAAAGTACAGTCGGACCTCTTATCCTACGACCCTCTTATGCTACGAAACCTCTTATCCTACGACAAAAAAACCTCTCATGCTACGACCGCGGGGAATTATACCCCCACTCTCAAATTTTTGTCGTAGGATCAGAGGTTTAAGGGGAAGATTCCGGACCCCGAAAATATCGTAGGATAAGAGGTCCGACTGTAGTATGTTTTTAAACATACTAAATTTTTATTTTTAAATATCCACTATTTCTGCTTTACAAACTAATTTTTATTTCCATTTTACTAAATAATGTTCAGACAAATGCTGTTTGCCTAGGAAAATAGCATTTGAACACAAATAAACAAATAAAAGCCATTTGACCAGTCAGATAGCATTTACCTCCTAGTCTTAGTCACTTTCCTAAAATAATCATTTGCCTACGACATATATTACATATATACAGGGTGACCCATTTTAATGTACCACCCCCAAAACTTTTTTATTTTTGATTGTAGAAAAAAATATTTCAGACAAAAGTTGTATGGTTTCGAGGGGGCCATCAAATTGTGCCATTGGTTTGTCCTTGGATAGTCGTTTAAAGGTTATGTGAAGGTCATTTTAAATTTTTTAAATCGAACACCCTATATATTTTTGTATATTCTTGTAGCTTATCTCAAGAGCTTTTTAAAACACTATAATAAAATATTAATTTTTCGATTTTTTTTTAAAGAAACAACCATGTATTTTCTTTATGATTATTATTATGTGCTAAAAAGTATTAAAATAAGAAATCGAAAAATTAATATTTTACGAGATATTTCATATTTGATGTCAAAACATCGGAACTTTCAAGCTTCACAACTCGAAAAATACTTAATAAAAAAATATTTTATTATAGTGTTTTGGAAAGCTCTTGAGATAAATTACAAGAATATACAAAAATATATAGGGTGTTCCATTTAAGAAATTTAAAATGACCTTCACATAACCTTCAAACGACTATTCAAGGACAAACCAATGGCACAATTTTATGGCTCCTTCGAAACCATACAACTTTTGTCTGAAGTATTTTTTTCTACAATCAAAAATAAAAAAGTTTTTAGGGATGGTACATTAAAATGGGTTACTCTATATATATATATACATATACTATATATATATATATATATATATATATATATATATATATATATATATACATATATATATGTATATATATATGTATGTGCACGCACGCACGCACGCATTCTCTCTTTCTGCGAAACATCTTAAACAAAATTTGTTTAACAATATTGCTTATAATTTAAAAAATATATACGCGGCTCCGAGTATTTACAAACATCATAGTATATTTGGCAATGAGAGCCCATGCGCAAGATGTTGATGCATAAAGACATGCATATAGAAATTAATTCTTTTTCGCGAAAATGTTTTACTTAGTGCACAGGGCACTTGTTTAGATTTTCATTTTTGAGACTTCTAAACTCCTTTTTACCTCGCTCAGCGACTTCGCCCCGATATTTTTTCTTCGTCTACATCTCTTGAGGGGGGTAAAGAGGGGTTTAGAAGTCTCAAAAATGAGAATCTAAACAAGTGCCCTGTGCACTAGGTAAAACATTTTTCGCAAAAAAGAATTAATTTCTATACGCATGTCTTTACACATCAACATCTTGCGCATAAGCTCTCATTGCCAAATATATTATGATAAATATTGTTTATAAAAATTTTTC
>NW_027328680.1:0-74607 GCF_047496725.1 Anoplolepis gracilipes
AAATCGGTCGTTGTCCATCAATCCTTATACCTTAATACTACTTCAAAATTCTTCGTAAAATATATGTATCCATGTTATATGTATCCAAACTAATTTAACCACTAACCTCTTAGGTGATAATTACCTGTTCATAATCGTGATAACTGGTGATTGTACGCGATTCCGCTTTCGCATACCCGCAACAAAAAGAAATTATATACGCACAATCGTTCGCAACCGCGAGTCCTGCTATACCATCGATAATAAATACTTACCTTTAAATATGGCTCAATCCGATGATCTCTCGGGGAACATAGAACGCGAAAACCATGAGGAAGCTTTTAGAGATCTACGCGAAAAAGAAAGAGAATTAAAAATCCGAACTGAAATGTTGGAAAACATGATGCGCGCGTTCGCTAAAAATCTACCCGGTTTGCAGGCCTCGAGCCCAGCGGACGTAACAAATAACGCGCCTCCATCGTTTAACATGTCGAACGCCTCGTATAACGATATCAAGCCCACGACCTCAGCCGCCGGAATCGACGGTTCTCATTATCCTATGGGATATCCGAAATCATATCTGCGCGACGCTCTCGAACTGGTGCCGAAATACGACGGGCATAACATCCCCGTGCTACAATTCGCTAGGGCATGCAAAAGGGCAAAAGAATCGGTACCGTTGGTAGACGAAGCATTATTTGTCCGTATGCTACGAAATAAATTAACGCACCACGCATATTTAGCCGTAGAGGATGAAATCCACCCGACCGTGGAAAAATTTCTCGACTGCCTCAGGCGAACTTTCGGTCCCGCTAGAAGCTCGAACTATTATCGCGGACAATTAAGCATGGCATACAAAAAGCCGAACGAGCACATACTTGACTACATCGGGCGTGTTAAGGATCTGAAAACGGCCATAATTGAAGGAGATCAAGTCCAACTCGGTAGACCGTTATCCGAAAATGAGATTGCCGGAATAGAAGGTTTCGCGTTAGAAGCGTTTTACGAAGGACTTCCACGCGAATATAGAATAGAACTTCGCGCTGAAGGATATAGTAGCCTCCCCGACGCCTGCTCTAAAGTGGTCACAATTAATAAACGCCTAGAAAGAGAGGAGATAAGATACAAGAGCACTCGAAACGCGAACGGTAACAATAATCACAATAGTAACGCTGCACCGGCCCCCGTGACGCAAATTCTCCAACGCGATCAGACTGCGGTAGCGAATACGCCGCCCGGTCCCGGGAATGCACACGAACGAAAAATTTGCGGGTACTGCCAAAAGATCGGACACCTCATACACGAGTGCCGTAAACGACAGTATCGCGAAAAGTACAATAACAATAATAATAATAATTTCAATAATAATAATAATTATTCCAATAACTCTCATAATACGCACGCTAATAGTAATATGAATAATCCACCTCCGCGAAATTCGGGAAACCGAACAGAGGTCTCGGTCAACGGAGCGTCCCGAGGCCCTTTCCAAATCCGCTCCACCCTCTGCATGGAAGGGAAACCAGATCCCTTCACGTCCTCCGAGGAGACGACGGAAACGTACCGGCCGTCGAGCTCGCATCATCGTCTTTCCGAGGACCAACAGCCTTCATGCTCGATACAGGAGCACAGCCTAATATAATAAAGAAAGGTTGCATTAAATCCGATATTCAAATCAACAACAAGGAGACTATCCAATTAACGGGTATCACCGAAAATGTTGTCACCACTCTGGGATCCGCCATAGCATACGTTTCGGAAACCCCAGTAGTTTTCCACGTGGTAGCCGACGAATTCCCTATAATCACACAGGGCATATTAGGTTCGTCGTTCTTCACTGAACATAACGCGTGCATTAATTACGTTAATAAGTTAATCACGTGGCGCGACTGCGCGTTTCCATTCAAGGACAAGGAGTCCATTGTCATACCCTCACGTATGAAGCTGGGAATCACGGTCCGCATAGCTAATCCGGAAATTAAAACGGGTTATCTCGCCCCGATACGCGCCCGCGACGCGGTCTTCGCCGGAGATGCACTTGTCACGTGTATCAACGACAAGGCATATATCAGCATCACGAATACATTAGACGAAGAAGTAGAAATTATAATACCTACCGTTACGCTAACAGAAGTAACAAAAATATCACAGGACCCCCCTTCCAGGGAGCCTCTGAGGCAACCCTCTAGCCCATCGGGCAATAGTCCCGTCAAAATTCAAGCGAGCAAAAGCCTTCGCACCCAAGAAGCACGCACTGCACCTGCAACGAGTCAAGATAATTTTACTACATGCAAAAATAAACAACCAAACAAACTACACAATAACACAAAGACCAAGATACACATTGAAAACAACAAACAATCAAACTCATCATTTAACAAACAAAATACGCTACAAAACCAAAATACATTTACCCCCTCTCTTCCTCTTCTTAATACACCAACACAAAACGTCGATCCCGACTATCATCTCTACGGGCAGGAGCACTGCCTTCCCCTTGTCGCACCAAGGTGCGGCGTCGACCTAGGTCGACATCCCAATACCTCTCCCGATTATCCCCCATCCCTTTCTACAAAAAATGCCACACTTCAAGCTACAATCGTTTCTACGCACACGTCCCTTGATTCTAATACTATTATCACAAATCATTCTCACATTACTTACACAGAAAGGGGATCCTTATCTCCGCCGGCGAACGACGATGCCGCTCTCGCGTCGGTGCGAACCCCTTCCTCTGGTCTCGGCCCAGGCGGTCAATCTTCTATAATTGCTCTTCCTTACTTTCCTCTAAGCCCCGCAAAAGCGGATGACTCACCCCCTTTGTGCGTAGCTACAAATAAGCAACCTGAAACAAATAATAATATACATCATTTCACTCTCATCGATCAGCGTGCATCTAATCTTGCGAAATACAACGACATACACAAAATGCAAATAGTTAATATGGTAAACGAGAAGATACATTGGAAAAACTTAAGGAACTCACCCGAGATACTCACCCAGCGCGAACACAATCATAAGGAAGACTCTACACCGGACAGAATTACTCAAATAATACGACTCTTGCGCCTCGATCATCTTAACGACCTAGAAAAAGAGAATATTTTTGAACTAATAAAACGACACAATGACAGATTCTACGTACCAGGAGAATATCTGGACCAAACTTCAACAATCACCCATAAAATAATCACTTCGGACGAGATACCTATACACACGAAGCAGTATAGATTTCCGCCAATACATCGAGAAGAAATAAATAAACAGGTCAACGAGCTCCTTCAGAAAAATATAGTGACACCATCCACTTCACCGTACAGTTCCCCCGTCTGGATCGTTCCGAAGAAACCGGACTCAACTGGAAACAAGAGATGGCGAATGGTCATCGATTACAGAAGGCTCAACGAAAAAACGCTAGGAGACGCCTACCCTCTGCCAAATATCAGCGATATCCTCGACCAGTTGGGCAGTGCAAAATATTTCTCCGTCCTCGACCTCGCCAGTGGGTTCCATCAAATCCCAATGGATCCCAAGGATGCGCACAAAACAGCTTTCTCTACACCACATGGCCATTACCAATTCTCCAGGATGCCATTCGGACTCAGAAACGCACCGGCCACTTTCCAACGATTAATGGACCAAATATTGACCGGACTGCAAGGTATAGAACTTTTGGTGTACATGGACGACATAGTGATATACGCAAGCTCGTTACGGGAACATGACATTAAAATGGATAAATTAATGAAACGTTTAAAAACCGCCAATCTCACTTTACAACCAGATAAATGTGAGTTTTTGCGACATGAAGTCGTCTATCTCGGGCACGTAATTACAGATACTGGCGTACGCCCTGACCCCCAGAAAGTCTCAGCTGTTAAAGACTTTCCAGTTCCAAGGAGTCTGAAAAACGTACGACAATTTCTAGGCTTATCAGGCTACTACCGCCGCTTCATCCCCGATTTTTCAGGAATAGCTAAACCAATGTCGGACCTCCTGAAGAAAAACAGTACCTTCTCATGGAACGAAAATACACAACACGCTTTTGAGACTCTTCGAAGACGACTCTGCGAAGAACCGGTACTGCAATTCCCGGATTTCACGCGAGAATTCCTGCTCACCACGGACGCATCTGACTACGCTATCGCTGGAGTCCTAAGCCAAGGAACAATCGGCCAAGACTTGCCAATCGCGTATACGTCCAGAGTACTCAATTCAGCCGAAAGGAACTACTCGACAACAGAGAAAGAGCTGCTAGCCATAATTTATTGCGTCGGACACTTCAGACCTTACCTCTACGGGCGCAAGTTTACGCTCGTGACGGATCACCAACCGCTCGCCTGGTTAAACCGAGTGAAGGACCCGACCTCTCGCCTTATGCGATGGCGCCTGAAACTCGAAGAATACGAATATACAGTCGCATACAAGACAGGTGTCACGAACAAAAATGCCGATGCCCTGTCCAGAAATCCTATAACCGCTACTGTTTCCATTCTCCCGATCGAAAAAAAACGCATACGTCTCCCTCAGAAAGTACGAGACCTAATTACAAGCACTGACGATGACAGTTCTGATGATGAAAGGCGTCGGAAAGTACCTACCAGAAGGTCTACGGTCGAGAGTGAAATAATCACCTCACGGCCGTATGTTGTAGCTTCCGACTCTTCTGAGGAAATATTCGACAGTAAACCTCTATCATCCGGTCCACCTCCCCCCACATCTTCCCATCCTTCACCTTCCCCACGTTTCACGAATAACCAACAATCACCACCGTTAATTACGAAAGGACTCTTGGACCTCCTTGACGAACAGACGAACAATGAACGCGTCGATAACGTAGCGCAATTTCAGTCACGAGGAAAAACAATATCACACTTACCTTCTATACCCCCAGAACCTCCACCCGACCCCGTGACAGAACCGCCGGACGAAACCACTGTTGACGACAACAGCGATAAGGAATTCGATACCTTGGAAATTCTTCCCGAAGAAGAAACTCTGCAAATGAGACCAGAATTAATAACCACCCATAGCACAAGATGCCGTATAAAAAAACGCAACATACCATTACTGAATTGCAACGATAACACAATCATACTGGTCACCGTTGATAAACACCCCTTCGATAAAGGAGCTATGGAATTACAGCAAGATGGATACCTACCTCCGCTAGACGACTTAATGCTCGGAAGAGCGCGAGTCTATCCATCCATAGACGCGGGACGACACATTATAGTACTACCTGCAAAAGAGAAAAGAACAACATTATTGGACGAAGAAATCTTAAAGGAATGTTTCAGATCAACCCTCGACGTGATGACGGAATTACAACTACATACTGTTAGCATACGAGAGACACCCAGCCTCGACACGATACCATGGGATCGAGTCTTACAGACACTGCAAGCGATACTCTCCGAAAGGCCCGTCACCATCAGCATATGTCATGGACCAACCGTCACCCCTCCGGTAGAGGACCGTACAGCGATAATCCGCGAAAATCACGAATCTGCCGTCGGTGGACACAAGGGCGTCACGAAGACGTACCAGCGAATTAAACAAAGGTTTACATGGAACAAAATGAAAGGCGATATATTAAACTACATCAGGAATTGTCGAACGTGTCAATCTATGAAACTAGTCAGAAGGAAGACTCGACAACCAATGATATTGACCGACACACCTGGACGCGCCTTCGACAAAGTGGCTCTCGACATAGTAGGACCACTCAGAACCACTCCTAGCGGCAACTCATACGTTCTAACGATGCAAGATCTCCTCACAAAATACTCAGTATACGCACCACTACCAGACGCTAGAGGCGAAACCACGGCGAACGCCTTTATCCACTATTTTATCTGTCGTTTTGGATGCCCCCGAAGCATACTCACCGACCAAGGGACGAACTTTACCGGTGTACTCATGAAAAGCGTAACCAAAAAGTTCCGTATCCAACACTTCCGAACGACTGCTCACCATCCACAATCTAATGGGTCACTCGAAAGGTCGCACCTCGTTCTAATGGAATACCTGAAGTGCTTCGTCAATAAGGAAGAAGCATGGGACGACCTCATTGAGCGTGCCAGTTTTTCGTATAATACCTCAGTACACGAAGGTACCGGGTACACACCTCACGAATTGATCTTCGGACGTGTCGCCAGAGTTCCATCGGGACACAACCCCGAAGAAGATCCTGAAACATATCACTCCTACTTAACAAACCTGTTCGAAAAAATCTGTGATATACAGGAAGTCGCTAGAGCTAATCTCATTAGGGCTAAAGAGCGCTCCAAAAATTACTACGACAAACGCGTAAACCCGACGACTTTCAACGCAAACGATAACGTCTTTCTATTAAACGAGAGTAAAACAGATAAATTCGGAAAAGAATATCACGGCCCGTACCGCATTATCGAAATCCTCGACCACGAAAACGTGCGAATTCAAATTAATAAATCAACGCGAATAGTGCACGTCAATAGACTACGGAAAGCCCACTACGGCGAACCAGGATGACTACCTTTCTTCTGTTTCAGATTGGATTACTCAGTTATCTTCTCCATTTTCTGGTTCAGACCGGAACGTACTGTTCTACATTTTTCTCTTAAGCAGAATCAACATAGAGTTCACAATGGCCTCACTGATCGTCTTCCTAGCGTATCTGGCAACCCAGGACTGCAACGCCCTCGTAGGCTACGACTGCAACACGCCGTGCGACAACGGGACCACAATCTCGCTGCTCGATAACAACGCCTGTCGATTACACGGGAAGCTTCCAATCACCCGAGATGTGAGCGTGGAGATCCTCGCGAAGCCCAGACTCACCACAGCGGACGTACTAAGCTGCCGCATAGAGATAGACTACGTGATCAGCCACACGGACCACACCACGAGGGAATCTACAACACCTACCAGCAATAAACGACATTACTTATCTGTATCTGCTCCTGTATGCATGCACATACACGCACAAGGGAAACTGCAATTCGGGAACCAGACCCTTGACGGCCTTTCCGCCAACCGCGTGAATAGCCGCACTATTCCGCCGACCGAAACCGTCAGCGCCCACAACCTGCCATCAGACGACCTGAAAACAAAACGCGTCATAAACGTGTACTTGCACATAACGTTCAAACGGACCATTGTCAAGATCGACACGATGGAAACCAAGATATTCTTACCTAGTGGTGCTAGTTGCACATACATCGACCTTGAATGCACCGACGAAGAGGGCTTTCATAATTTCTGGTCCCCCTTTGTTCACGGAGGATGCACTCAACTACGGCATACCGTCTTGTATAGAGGAATTGCCAAAAGACTACAAATTACGGGACGTCCCACGGCATACGCCTTAACGGTAGAAAACACCAACCTGCTCGCGTTTGCTCGAGCGCGTCACGACGTCTGCAACGCCACTGTGATACAGACCGAAAACCCCCGACTAGTAATACGGGAAATCAACGACTCTTACGTAAAGAATCAACCATCCGTAAATAAGGTGCACCGATCTCACCACTCGTACTTTTCGTACAAGAGTAACACAAAGACAGACCTGAGCGTAGAAAATACCTACGAAGACCTTGTCATGAGGAAATGCCTCACGGAAGTAACAAAATTACACGCCTTGACCGCCATGGCTCACCAAGACCCTCCATCATTTGCGTACGCCGTCACAAAAACACCAGGATACTCAGCGCGCGTACGAGGGGAAGCTGTACAAGTATTTCGATGTACTCCTGTACCTGCACGGATCAGGGCCACGGAAAGCTGTTTCCAGGAGCTCCCAGTAATAATAGACGGGAAGCCCATGTACCTAAAGCCAAGAACACGCGTTATATCTGGCGAAGGCACAGAAATTGAATGCGATCCGCTTGCTACGGCAATGTACAAAATGAGAAACAAATGGTACGTATTCACTCCAGAGTTGAAAGTGTCTGCTATCGATCCTCAAGGCCTCCAATCAAGAACGCTACCATGGGGTCAACATATCGACGAGTTAAACGAGATTCACGAGCACTCGGACGTACAGAATCCAAGCACAGACGACTCTCCAGGACGACCAGACCACTCGAGCCCTGTATACATCGTGGAGGTCTCGGTAACAACAACAGTTATTGGTGGAATTATAATACTCACCTTATTTATCATCTTGAAAAGCCTAGCAAGAAAGTTAAGCTATCGAAACTCGAGCCTGAAAAATAAAAACATATTAACAAATGATGATATGTTAATGACTGATGATAGTGCCAACTCTCAAAAACCAACCAAACAGGAAACACCTGCCAAGACACTCAGCAATTCTCCATTATCGCGCCCAATGATAGATCACCGAATCCAGAAGGACATCTCTCATGAATCCACGGATACGATGACGATTCACCACTCTTCCAAGGAGAGGACTCCCGCCATATCTTCAGAGATCGCCAACCTGCGAGAAGCCTACTTGCACTTGGAACGAAAGATCAACCGTCTATCAACCGCACCGTAAGCCGAGTTCAACGAGCTCACCGTCGCATCATTTCACGCTGCTCCACTTTTAAGGAGGGGGGTGTCACGTCCAGCGCCTCCGCTTGACACCAGTCGCCGTCCGTTGACTCCATACGTCACCTGTTAAGTAGACATAGTAAGCGTTAAGCACCTATAAAATTCTTTTACTTTCCTTTTCTTTTTATATATATATATATATATATATATAGTTATTATCAAAAATAGATTAAGCCGATAAATACCTTTTATTATGTTTCCGGCTAAAACATCCTTTTCCTTTTTTTTTCTTCTTTTTCTTCTTCTTTCCTGTTTTATCCCCATCACTGGTTCTCCCCTATCACCTACCTAAAAATGAAGGAAAATAATTAATTAATTGTCCAATGAAAATTCTCACCTATTTTCCGGCCACCCGGTATATCACCTTCTGGTCCGCCTCCTCAGCACCTGAAAAAGAGAAGAGAAACGACCCACCAAGTCGGTCGAACATCTTAATTTTATTATAATTACCCATTTAGTTTTGTCACTCTAGTTGCAGTATCTGAAAAATAAAAAGGAAACATAATATTAAGTATGCGTCAATAGAATAACGTAAATTAAGTAATAGCGATAATATAAACCAATGTTCACTCCACCTCGTCGTCATCACTCTTACTAAACACAAACATACACGTACACATCACCATAGACACACGCATCGAGAATTAACCACCACCCGGTATAACAAAAATATAAAGTAAATCTATATAACAAGCTAAAATCACTCAAGAAAAGAGATCGTAACTGCGAATGAGCGGAAATACAACTGCCGATACATGTTCACCTTAATAAATTGACACCCGGTATATAAACTAACATTGTCATATTATCCAAACATTAGTATAAAATAGTGTTTAACAACCGACCGATTCATTTGGTTAAATTCCATAAGCTTCATATAATAAACTCCGATCGGTACTTTCGGGACACCCTGTATATGAACTTTCATTAATTATTAAAACTGAGCAAGCCAAGTAACTCGTATGTGCAATTGCAACTTCCTATGCACAGTCTAAATCACTTTTCTCAATATATCAAAAGTTGTCGCAACATCGAAAAGCACCCAATTTTTAACGATTTAAACATCACATAAAAAACCCGCCCAGTGACCTTAATTAATTATTTCCTGGCGCCTTGACTCATAAGGAACCAAAAAAGGTAGCAACTTATAGGGCTACAGCCCCGCCATAAAAAGTTAAGCGCACATTGTTATAGACCCATTTTGCTTCAGGAACACCTCATATTTTCAACTTTAATAATTTATTTATTTTAATCCGCACCTCCAATATATAATTATGCCTTCACTATTAAATGCAGTTTTATATCCCAAAGCCGAATTAATACCACAATAACGTACATGTCTAACGATTCTGTCACCCAAATATAATAACTTGTCAATTTTACTCATATTCCACCGCAGCGCAGTGATTTCATTAAATCCAAATTTTAACAATAATAAAAGATTCGATCAAACCCATCTTCTGCATAATAATTCCTTACCATGAATCCAATTTGGTTTGCCAATAAAAATCCGGTCAGCTATCATTTATAATTATTTCATATATCAACCATGGAGATAACTTGGTGCATGCACATATACATATATATATATATATATGCGACTCGCTGCAGATATCATAATCCACAGATGTTTTAAAGGCAAATTATAATGACCTGACAAGAACTCCTCGAGGCTCAGACAATATTTAAGTAATCAATTAAAACCAATAATAATTAAAATGAACCACTCATAATACATATATATATATATATATATTATAGTGAAAACAATATAAATATCCCATAAAGAGTTTAAAACGAATAAAGCTCTGGAAGATAACTAAAGTTAAATAGTCACACTCAATATATACAATTACTTAATTAACTCTTACTTATACAAGGTGTCTGAAATAACTTGAACGTGATAATATTCTCAAAACTTCGTTATCATTTTATTGAGGATGAATGATAATTACAATATACATATGCATAATAAACAAAATGACCATACCTATATATACGGTGGTACGATAATACACACATCATACACTACATAAACCAAGTATAAACGCATAATGAACACCCAGAAATAATTACATAGATACACGCTCCTTAACAAACACACCATAAAATTATATAACAATAGTCACTTAATATACCCGGTGATACAAAAATACGCGCGTTATAAACTTATCATCTACACAATGTTTAATCAGTATCTGACTATTATAGACATATTATCCACCCAGTAACACGCAAATACACACACTCTATAAATAATTTATATACATAGTGACCCATTAGTACGCACAAATAAAGCACTCTCAATAAACCTATTATAAACTTATTACAGGCATATTCATATATTAACATACACATAATCAATGTATCATATACATGGTAACGCAATAGTTTCGGATCTTATAACTAATTCATACATATTCCAAGCGTATCACTTAAATTACACACTCAACCTCTCACAATATAAACTTGTCTTAAATTTATGCATTTATACACACTTACACACTCCTCATCCATCCATTGTAAATATATCACGGCATATTACATGTGCATTTATACCATTATTACATATATATAAATATATAAACCTTTACTACTAGTTATAATGATATACATACATACATATAGTTATATAATAGCGAGTTTAACGTCTGTAGACTAATTTAGATCTTGTAATCCACGAATAACATTATGCGACATCATAGATAATTGTTAATTAATAAGTTAATTAGCGTAATGCTCTCATATCTCTACAATTATTTAAGTACAACGCTATAATACAATGCGGCGATAAGTAATTAATCAGATAAGTTATCGTAACGCTAGTAATAATTGCGATATATCTAGAAATAACGATATAGATATTACATTATAATGCTAGTCCCGAAGGTTCTAGAACATTCAGGAACCGCCGGATCACGTGAAAATTTCGGACAAACACCGTGATAGCTTACTATTGCCCGGCGCGTGATACCCGTGACAAACAAGCATGACCAGGATCGGACCACGTTGCGCGCGCTATAATTCAGAAGGTGGGAGCCCTCAGCGACCACGGGTATATAAACGGGAGCACCGTGTGCTCAAAAATCAGAGTATTCAGTTCTCGCCTAGACAGTTCAGATCATTAGACAGTTCAGATCATATTTAGTATTCGGCTTTCGCCCGACAGTAAAATCTGTTGTACGGTTCGTTCCGACCATTCAGTTTTCGCATAATCAGTATTCGATCAGCAGTCAATACTCGATTCATACAGTACCCAGTAAATTCATTGTACGTACAGACAGTCATTTATACGATTTAATAATCGGTTATCCTTATAACATTCAATCATACATACGCTCTCGCAAGTTTTCGCGCAGTGTAATTAATATTATATCTTCGAATCAGTGGTTTCTAGTTCATTACGGTATTATTCACACAAAATCATTAATTCAGAGAGACTTCGAGACTAGCATATCGCGAATACTATTAATTAGCCTTCAGTTCTTACGTTTACTGTCGTATAAATCTATTCTTGATTATTTGTATCCACTGTTACTATTATATTTCCTTTCTCTTTATCGATTTCCACGGCGCTCACAATACATATCGAATTCTATCTATCACTTTTAAAGATATTTTATCTAAATTTTCGTTTGCAGTGAATTACTTCTATCAACAATATAAGCGTATTATCTTTTCCTCTCCATGCAATTGTTAATGCCGCCTATCTATAATATCGTTTACGCGTCCGAAACCAGTCTGTGCGTGAAATCATAGTCGAAGGAAAGTTCTATTAACTAATGTTGTAATACTAATATTGTAGATCCACATTCTTGTGTACACCCGCGTTACAGTGTGCTTCCCAGTGGTTCCTGTAACACATAACAATTTAGTGAAGTGAGTACGTTGTCGTAATTATTAAGATATATTCGTGTAATCATTAATCATATTGTTTACGTGTAATTACTCGAAATATACATACTTGTGTCAGTTCGCGGCCCCTGTCCATTCCGGGCGTCGGTCATCTTTTCGGTGTCAATTCTTCTCGCCGTTAACCTCTCGCGTCTATACCTGTAAATATAAAGACAAGCTTTCTATTCTAATTTTAATATTGAAATTATCGGGCAAATTAGTGCTACTTATCTGACGAGGTCATCCTTCCTTCAAGCCTACTTCGGGCTCTCTCTTTCATCCTGCGGCGAC
This sequence comes from Anoplolepis gracilipes, assembly GCF_047496725.1. Taxonomy (NCBI): domain Eukaryota; kingdom Metazoa; phylum Arthropoda; class Insecta; order Hymenoptera; family Formicidae; genus Anoplolepis; species Anoplolepis gracilipes. The sequence continues at coordinate 12,709 of NW_027328680.1, forward strand.
GCGCGCCTCCTCCAGGGCGTTCTTGTATTCCCTATAGCTTCTTCCTATATATTTTTTTTTTTTTTTTTCTCTTTTCTTTCTTTCTTTTTTTTTCTTTTCTTTTCCCTTATCCGCTCACCAGTGGCAAGGTCCGCGACGTCCGCCTTGACATACCCAGAGCCTCAGATATCTGTAACTTATAATCGAAGAGATTAATATTTTATTCGGACGTCTTCATAGGGAATGTCATTAGACAGAGAGCGATAACCATTCTTACCTACACCGTAGGGCGCCTCCTCCAGGGCGACCTACATCCTTCCTACGTAGTGTGCCTCTTTCAGGGCGATTCTACGTCCCTTCTAGCAGTGCGCCTCATTCAGGGCGATCTGCCTCCTCTCAGTCCACGAACCGCGCCTCTGTCAGGGCGTCTCTCACAATTCCTCCGATCGCTCTTCTTGATCTAAAATATAGAATAAATATTAAATTAAAGTAAACTCATTAAGGCTCACCCTGTCCCCGCAACCCGTCAGATAAGGTCAAGTCAACTCGTTTACCAATTTACTTTAACGCGTATGTTTTTTTTTTTTCTTTTCATCACTCGCGTTACTATTACTAACCCCAGTCTATCCCCCTCCGCGTATTCAACTATGGCGTCGATTATGATTTCGCTTACCTTCTTAGCTGCGTCATGGGTCGGTCACGTCGAGCAGGGCGTGCTCACCAATTGAAGCGCCTCATCCGGTCACTATACCAAGGCGGCTCCTACCTGACGGTCCGAACAGCTGCGTCGCCACCAGGTAGTCAGAGCCCAGCATCCGTCGGGTATTTCACTTACCCTCCACCGGGAACCCATACATCGGAGTCATCAACCCCTGACCAGCTACACGACGCCGTCACTCCACCGGCATCCAGTAGCGGGGTCGTCGCTTCCTCACATAGGCCCTTACCGCCTATCGAATACCGTCCGTGGCCCGTGCCCCCGCCGTTGATAGACTTCGGGATTACGCAACCGAGGATCATTTCCTCCCAGGCTTTCTTCGGGCGAGTATGCATCCTGTCGTCCGCTGAAGCACCTATCAATTCGCCTCCTGATAACCGTCCGTGATTTAATTGTCTAATCGTCTTGAAAAATATAATATAACTGTACATATATGTTTATTATAAAATAATGATAAATACATAAAAATCAGTATACGTAAACAATCTGCATTCATTGTCTACTCACTTCACATCCTCCCTATTATCTATTACGTCCCGACCTCTAGTTTCCGGTGCACCGCTACGCTGATCGTGACAGGTTTACCGCTCGGCCACCGCGATCCGCGTACACCAACCATCGTAACCGCACCTCGCTCGCGAACGCAGAGGACGTAACAACTGGTGACAGCGGCGGGACGTAACAACGCTATAATACAATGCGGCGATAAGTAATTAATCAGATAAGTTATCGTAACGCTAGTAATAATTGCGATATATCTAGAAATAACGATATAGATATTACATTATAATGCTAGTCCCGAAGGTTCTAGAACATTCAGGAACCGCCGGATCACGTGAAAATTTCGGACAAACACCGTGATAGCTTACTATTGCCCGGCGCGTGATACCCGTGACAAACAAGCATGACCAGGATCGGACCACGTTGCGCGCGCTATAATTCAGAAGGTGGGAGCCCTCAGCGACCACGGGTATATAAACGGGAGCACCGTGTGCTCAAAAAGCAGAGTATTCAGTTCTCGCCTAGACAGTTCAGATCATTAGACAGTTCAGATCATATTTAGTATTCGGCTTTCGCCCGACAGTAAAATCTGTTGTACGGTTCGTTCCGACCATTCAGTTTTCGCATAATCAGTATTCGATCAGCAGTCAATACTCGATTCATACAGTACTCAGTAAATTCATTGTACGTACAGACAGTCATTTATACGATTTAATAATCGGTTATCCTTATAACATTCGATCATACATACGCTCTCGCAAATTTTCGCGCAGTGTAATTAATATTATATCTTCTAATCAGTGTTTTCTAGTTCATTACGGTATTATTCACACAAAATCATTAATTCAGAGAGACTTCGAGACTAGCATATCGCGAATACTATTAATTAGCCTTCAGTTCTTACGTTTACTGTCGTATAAATCTATTCTTGATTATTTGTATCCACTGTTACTATTATATTTCCTTTCTCTTTATCGATTTCCACGGCGCTCACAATACATATCGAATTCTATCTATCACTTTTAAAGATATTTTATCTAAATTTTCGTTTGCAGTGAATTACTTCTATCAACAATATAAGCGTATTATCTTTTCCTCTCCATGCAATTGTTAATGCCGCCTATCTATAATATCGTTTACGCGTCCGAAACCAGTCTGTGCGTGAAATCATAGTCGAAGGAAAGTTCTATTAACTAATGTTGTAATACTAATATTGTAGATCCACATTCTTGTGTACACCCGCGTTACAGTGTGCTTCCCAGTGGTTCCTGTAACACATAACAATTTAGTGAAGTGAGTACGTTGTCGTAATTATTAAGATATATTCGTGTAATCATTAATCATATTGTTTACGTGTAATTACTCGAAATATACATACTTGTGTCAGTTCGCGGCCCCTGTCCATTCCGGGCGTCGGTCATCTTTTCGGTGTCAATTTTTCTCGCCGTTAACCTCTCGCGTCTATACCTGTAAATATAAAGACAAGCTTTCTATTCTAATTTTAATATTGAAGTTATCGGGCAAATTAGTGCTACTTATCTGACGAGGTCATCCTTCCTTCAAGCCTACTTCGGGCTCTCTCTTTCATCCTGCGGCGACGCGCGCCTCCTCCAGGGCGTTCTTGTATTCCCTATAGCTTCTTCCTATATAATTTTTTTTTTTTTTCTCTTTTCTTTCTTTCTTTTTTCCTTTTCTTTTCCCTTATCCGCTCACCAGTGGCAAGGTCCGCGACGTCCGCCTTGACATACCCAGAGCCTCAGATATCTGTAACTTATAATCGAAGAGATTAATATTTTATTCGGACGTCTTCATAGGGAATGTCATTAGACAGAGAGCGATAACCATTCTTACCTACACCGTAGGGCGCCTCCTCCAGGGCGACCTACATCCTTCCTACGTAGTGTGCCTCTTTCAGGGCGATTCTACGTCCCTTCTAGCAGTGCGCCTCATTCAGGGCGGCTCTGCCTTCATCCTTCGTAGTGCGCCTCCTTCAGAGCCGGACTACCCCTCTCTAGGTCGCACGCCTCTCTCAGGGCGAACGACTCTCTTCTCCGAGGAGCGCCTCTTTCAGGGCATTCCGCCTCCTAGCGTGCAGCGCGCCTCTGTCAGGGCGATCTGCCTCCTCTCAGTCCACGAACCGCGCCTCTGTCAGGGCGTCTCTCACAATTCCTCCGATCGCTCTTCTTGATCTAAAATATAGAATAAATATTAAATTAAAGTAAACTCATTAAGGCTCACCCTGTCCCCGCAACCCGTCAGATAAGGTCAAGTCAACTCGTTTACCAATTTACTTTAACGCGTATGTTTTTTTTTTCCTTTTCATCACTCGCGTTACTATTACTAACCCCAGTCTATACCCCTCCGCGTATTCAACTATGGCGTCGATTATGATTTCGCTTACCTTCTTAGCTGCGTCATGGGTCGGTCACGTCGAGCAGGGCGTGCTCACCAATTGAAGCGCCTCATCCGGTCACTATACCAAGGCGGCTCCTACCTGACGGTCCGAACAGCTGCGTCGCCACCAGGTAGTCAGAGCCCAGCATCCGTCGGGTATTTCACTTACCCTCCACCGGGAACCCATACATCGGAGTCATCAACCCCTGACCAGCTACACGACGCCGTCACTCCACCGGCATCCAGTAGCGGGGTCGTCGCTTCCTCACATAGGCCCTTACCGCCTATCGAATACCGTCCGTGGCCCGTGCCCCCGCCGTTGATAGACTTCGGGATTACGCAACCGAGGATCATTTCCTCCCAGGCTTTCTTCGGGCGAGTATGCATCCTGTCGTCCGCTGAAGCACCTATCAATTCGCCTCCTGATAACCGTCCGTGATTTAATTGTCTAATCGTCTTGAAAAATATAATATAACTGTACATATATGTTTATTATAAAATAATGATAAATACATAAAAATCAGTATACGTAAACAATCTGCATTCATTGTCTACTCACTTCACATCCTCCCTATTATCTATTACGTCCCGACCTCTAGTTTCCGGTGCACCGCTACGCTGATCGTGACAGGTTTACCGCTCGGCCACCGCGATCCGCGTACACCAACCATCGTAACCGCACCTCGCTCGCGAACGCAGAGGACGTAACAACTGGTGACAGCGGCGGGACGTAACAGCCCTTACCACCCATCGAATACCGTCCGTGGCCCGTGCCCCCGCCGTTGATAGACTTCGGGATTACGCAACCGAGGATCATTTCCTCCCAGGCTTTCTTCGGGCGAGTATGCATCTTGTCGTCCGCTGAAGCACCTATCAATTCGCCTCCCGATAACCGTCCATGAATTAGTTGTCTAATCGTCTTGAAAAATATAATATAACTGTACATATATGTTTAATATAAAATAATGATAAATACATAAAAATTAGTATACGTAAATAATCTGTACTCATTGTCTACTCACTTCACATCCTCCCTATTATCCATTATGTCCCGACCTCTAGTTTCCGGTGCACCGCTACGCTGATCGTGACAGGTTTACCGCTCGGCCACCGCGATCCGCGTACACCAACCATCGTAACCGCACCTCACTCTCGAACGCTCAGGACGTAACAGGAGCATCATTTAGGAGCCTTCTACACGTAAACAATTTAGTGAGGGCCTAATAACCGGACTCTTATCACTCCAAGCTTTTGAGAAATCACGAACTGGAAAATTTGGGACTTCAACGCCAAATACTTTCAAGTCTCACTTCCAAAAAAAGGCTAAAGAGACTCATTTATCAATAAGCCAAACTCGTTTATATTATGCTTAGCGAATCATTACATCACTGTTCATGATACAACGCTAAATCCGTTCCGCTACGTATATCAAAAAACACAATTTGTGTTATAATTGCCTAGGATCTCATCGAGCAGCGGCCTGCCGGATTACCAAGCGTTGCCTGAAATGTGGGCACAAACATCATACCACGATTTATACAAAAGACAAATCGAACACTCCTTCCTCCAACTCAACTTCAGCGAATTCTCATTCAAACCCATCTACCTTAGCATACACTAACGTACTTTATTATGCATCATCTCAAGGAAGGCATGTAAGCGCAGGGATTTTTCTCGCAAATGCACAAGTACTTGTCACCTCCTCAAATGGGGAAAGTGTCAAGACCCGGGCACTAATTGATCAAGGCTCTGAAATATCTCTCGTCTCGGAACGTTTAATTCAGATGTTTTTTGATTCTTCCCAGAATCCATTCCTCTATCTCTTTATTCAGAGTTGGTTGTCACTAGTCTAACAGGACCAAAAGCTCAACACATCTTACATTAAAGTGTCGACACGATCATTTTGAGTTCTCACTTTCAGCTCATATTCTGGCAAAACTTACCGCCCCTCTCCCGTCAACGAACTTCGAGCAAACTTCTTGGCTACACTTCTGAGCGGAATTAAACTAGCTGATGACAATTATCGAACCCTAGAACCTATTGATATAATATTAGAAGCCGAAATCATCAGATCATCGAGAATGGGTTAATAAAGGGAGACACAAAATTACCAATCGCGTAGCTCACTAAGTTTGGTTGGATCATATCAGGATCCGTTAATAATCTATCTACATCAAAGCAGGTATATCATATTGTAGTCGATAGAGAGCTTCACGATTTATTACAGCGATTCTGGCAATTTGAAAAAATCTCAAACTTCAACATTATCTTTATCATCTGACGAACAAGAATGAACACCATTTTAAGACAACTCATTCACGTGATCAATCAAGAAGATATATAGTTCGACTTTCTGTTAAACTACCGAAAGAAAACTTAGAAGATTCTCGTTCAAGGGCACTTTGGATCATCAATAGTTTATCTAAAAAGTTCACGAATGAACCAAAATACGCAACAGCTTACTACCAATTTCTACGAGAGTATAAACAACTAGGTCATATGACACGGATTCCAGAGTCACAGCCAGAGCTCAAAGTTTCTTACTATTTACCTCATTACGGAGTATTTCGAAAGAACAGTTTGACTACAAAACTTTAAATGGTTTTTAACGGACTGTGGTGTCGGATACGATAGCAAACTGCGTGACCATTTTTAAGAGCTTGCAGGTCTCCAAGAACATCAAAGGTCCGCTAGAGGGAGAATGAAGAAGGCTGTGGCATCCATTATGGCTGCCACAGCAGTTCTTCACGATAGGACTACACAGTCCTCTCCGAACAGCGATGAAGCGGAGGAACTTCGGCACTAATTGGAGCTCCTCAAAGCCGAAAAAAAAGGAGACAAGTGAGCTCAAAAAGCAGATAGCGGAACTCGCCGATCAGGTAAAAGTGCTAACGAATCAACTCAGTGCTCACCTAACCAAGGAGGGAAATGCCACAAAAAGTGAGAAGAAAGGGTGCAAGATCACAAGAGGACGGAATCGCATAGAATCTGACCAAGAGTCAGATTCCGACAGCGAAGAGGGGCAATCTCTCAGGCTGAGGACACCCAAAAAAGTCTCCCCAAAGAAGACCGCCTCGAGGAAGGGCAGACTATCTCCAGCATGCGTGTCCCCAAGACTAATTGGTGACCCCTGCATGGAGGTAGAACCGCAAGCTGCGAGCGTAACGGAAGCACAGGGACCCCTCTTGAGTGGATCCTCTCGACCTTTCCCTCCAATCACTCGCCAGGATGAGTTCGCAATTCTGTACGAAGCCCTCAATCAACACCTACAAATCGGCGTTAACTTGAGGGAAAGGATGCTGCGATTCTTTGAAGCAACGAACGGGCAGGGAGAGGCGGTCCAAGCTGCTCCCCTGAACGCACATACCCAGCCGCCAATGGGGAAGAAGGCCGAGGCTGAGATCCCCTCGCCAACTCAGCCCAAAATGCAGGATATTGTTCCCAAAAACAGCCAGAGGAACAAAGTGGCTAAAAAGGGAAAGAAAAAAGGAGTAAGCCAGGTTTGTGCTAACACCAAGATATCTTCCCTCCCCCTCCCTGCCGGTACCCGCAGCCGATGAGAAACCTGAAAGGAAATCTCGCCAAGATGCGGAACCCTCTGGGGCTCCACTCTCTGACGGAGAACCATTAGGCCCGGGGCCCTTCGACAAGAAGTCGACAGACCCGGGACATATGGCCTGTCACGTCCAGCGCCTCCGCTTGACACCAGTCGCCGTCCGTTGACTCCATACGTCACCTGTTAAGTAGACATAGTAAGCGTTAAGCACCTATAAAATTCTTTTACTTTCCTTTTCTTTTTTATATATATATATATATATATATAGTTATTATCAAAAATAGATTAAGCCGATAAATACCTTTTATTATGTTTCCGGCTAAAACATCCTTTTCCTTTTTTTTTTTTTTTCTTTTTCTTCTTTTTTCCTGTTTTATCCCCATCACTGGTTCTCCCCTATCACCTACCTAAAAATGAAGGAAAATAATTAATTAATTGTCCAATGAAAATTCTCACCTATTTTCCGGCCACCCGGTATATCACCTTCTGGTCCGCCTCCTCAGCACCTGAAAAAGAGAAGAGAAACGACCCACCAAGTCGGTCGAACATCTTAATTTTATTATAATTACCCATTTAGTTTTGTCACTCTAGTTGCAGTATCTGAAAAATAAAAAGGAAACATAATATTAAGTATGCGTCAATAGAATAACGTAAATTAAGTAATAGCGATAATATAAACCAATGTTCACTCCACCTCGTCGTCATCACTCTTACTAAACACAAACATACACGTACACATCACCATAGACACACGCATCGAGAATTAACCACCACCCGGTATAACAAAAATATAAAGTAAATCTATATAACAAGCTAAAATCACTCAAGGAAAGAGATCGTAACTGCGAATGAGCGGAAATACAACTGCCGATACATGTTCACCTTAATAAATTGACACCCGGTATATAAACTAACATTGTCATATTATCCAAACATTAGTATAAAATAGTGTTTAACAACCGACCGATTCATTTGGTTAAATTCCATAAGCTTCATATAATAAACTCCGATCGGTACTTTCGGGACACCCTGTATATGAACTTTCATTAATTATTAAAACTGAGCAAGCCAAGTAACTCGTATGTGCAATTGCAACTTCCTATGCACAGTCTAAATCACTTTTCTCAATATATCAAAAGTTGTCGCAACATCGAAAAGCACCCAATTTTTAACGATTTAAACATCACATAAAAAACCCGCCCAGTGACCTTAATTAATTATTTCCTGGCGCCTTGACTCATAAGGAACCAAAAAAGGTAGCAACTTATAGGGCTACAGCCCCGCCATAAAAAGTTAAGCGCACATTGTTATAGACCCATTTTGCTTCAGGAACACCTCATATTTTCAACTTTAATAATTTATTTATTTTAATCCGCACCTCCAATATATAATTATGCCTTCACTATTAAATGCAGTTTTATATCCCAAAGCCGAATTAATACCACAATAACGTACATGTCTAACGATTCTGTCACCCAAATATAATAACTTGTCAATTTTACTCATATTCCACCGCAGCGCAGTGATTTCATTAAATCCAAATTTTAACAATAATAAAAGATTCGATCAAACCCATCTTCTGCATAATAATTCCTTACCATGAATCCAATTTGGTTTGCCAATAAAAATCCGGTCAGCTATCATTTATAATTATTTCATATATCAACCATGGAGATAACTTGGTGCATGCACATATACATATATATATATATATATGCGACTCGCTGCAGATATCATAATCCACAGATGTTTTAAAGGCAAATTATAATGACCTGACAAGAACTCCTCGAGGCTCAGACAATATTTAAGTAATCAATTAAAACCAATAATAATTAAAATGAACCACTCATAATACATATATATATATATATATATTATAGTGAAAACAATATAAATATCCCATAAAGAGTTTAAAACGAATAAAGCTCTGGAAGATAACTAAAGTTAAATAGTCACACTCAATATATACAATTACTTAATTAACTCTTACTTATACAAGGTGTCTGAAATAACTTGAACGTGATAATATTCTCAAAACTTCGTTATCATTTTATTGAGGATGAATGATAATTACAATATACATATGCATAATAAACAAAATGACCATACCTATATATACGGTGGTACGATAATACACACATCATACACTACATAAACCAAGTATAAACGCATAATGAACACCCAGAAATAATTACATAGATACACGCTCCTTAACAAACACACCATAAAATTATATAACAATAGTCACTTAATATACCCGGTGATACAAAAATACGCGCGTTATAAACTTATCATCTACACAATGTTTAATCAGTATCTGACTATTATAGACATATTATCCACCCAGTAACACGCAAATACACACACTCTATAAATAATTTATATACATAGTGACCCATTAGTACGCACAAATAAAGCACTCTCAATAAACCTATTATAAACTTATTACAGGCATATTCATATATTAACATACACATAATCAATGTATCATATACATGGTAACGCAATAGTTTCGGATCTTATAACTAATTCATACATATTCCAAGCGTATCACTTAAATTACACACTCAACCTCTCACAATATAAACTTGTCTTAAATTTATGCATTTATACACACTTACACACTCCTCATCCATCCATTGTAAATATATCACGGCATATTACATGTGCATTTATACCATTATTACATATATATAAATATATAAACCTTTACTACTAGTTATAATGATATACATACATACATATAGTTATATAATAGCGAGTTTAACGTCTGTAGACTAATTTAGATCTTGTAATCCACGAATAACATTATGCGACATCATAGATAATTGTTAATTAATAAGTTAATTAGCGTAATGCTCTCATATCTCTACAATTATTTAAGTACAACGCTATAATACAATGCGGCGATAAGTAATTAATCAGATAAGTTATCGTAACGCTAGTAATAATTGCGATATATCTAGAAATAACGATATAGATATTACATTATAATGCTAGTCCCGAAGGTTCTAGAACATTCAGGAACCGCCGGATCACGTGAAAATTTCGGACAAACACCGTGATAGCTTACTATTGCCCGGCGCGTGATACCCGTGACAAACAAGCATGACCAGGATCGGACCACGTTGCGCGCGCTATAATTCAGAAGGTGGGAGCCCTCAGCGACCACGGGTATATAAACGGGAGCACCGTGTGCTCAAAAATCAGAGTATTCAGTTCTCGCCTAGACAGTTCAGATCATTAGACAGTTCAGATCATATTTAGTATTCGGCTTTCGCCCGACAGTAAAATCTGTTGCACGGTTCGTTCCGACCATTCAGTTTTCGCATAATCAGTATTCGATCAGCAGTCAATACTCGATTCATACAGTACCCAGTAAATTCATTGTACGTACAGACAGTCATTTATACGATTTAATAATCGGTTATCCTTATAACATTCAATCATACATACGCTCTCGCAAGTTTTCGCGCAGTGTAATTAATATTATATCTTCGAATCAGTGGTTTCTAGTTCATTACGGTATTATTCACACAAAATCATTAATTCAGAGAGACTTCGAGACTAGCATATCGCGAATACTATTAATTAGCCTTCAGTTCTTACGTTTACTGTCGTATAAATCTATTCTTGATTATTTGTATCTACTGTTACTATTATATTTCCTTTCTCTTTATCGATTTCCACGGCGCTCACAATACATATCGAATTCTATCTATCACTTTTAAAGATATTTTATCTAAATTTTCGTTTGCAGTGAATTACTTCTATCAACAATATAAGCGTATTATCTTTTCCTCTCCATGCAATTGTTAATGCCGCCTATCTATAATATCGTTTACGCGTCCGAAACCAGTCTGTGCGTGAAATCATAGTCGAAGGAAAGTTCTATTAACTAATGTTGTAATACTAATATTGTAGATCCACATTCTTGTGTACACCCGCGTTACAGTGTGCTTCCCAGTGGTTCCTGTAACACATAACAATTTAGTGAAGTGAGTACGTTGTCGTAATTATTAAGATATATTCGTGTAATCATTAATCATATTGTTTACGTGTAATTACTCGAAATATACATACTTGTGTCAGTTCGCGGCCCCTGTCCATTCCGGGCGTCGGTCATCTTTTCGGTGTCAATTCTTCTCGCCGTTAACCTCTCGCGTCTATACCTGTAAATATAAAGACAAGCTTTCTATTCTAATTTTAATATTGAAATTATCGGGCAAATTAGTGCTACTTATCTGACGAGGTCATCCTTCCTTCAAGCCTACTTCGGGCTCTCTCTTTCATCCTGCGGCGACGCGCGCCTCCTCCAGGGCGTTCTTGTATTCCCTATAGCTTCTTCCTATATATTTTTTTTTTTCTCTTTTCTTTCTTTCTTTTTTTTTTTTTCTTTTCCCTTATCCGCTCACCAGTGGCAAGGTCCGCGACGTCCGCCTTGACATACCCAGAGCCTCAGATATCTGTAACTTATAATCGAAGAGATTAATATTTTATTCGGACGTCCTTATAGGGAATGTCATTAGACAGAGAGCGATAACCATTCTTACCTACACCGTAGGGCGCCTCCTCCAGGGCGACCTACATCCTTCCTACGTAGTGTGCCTCTTTCAGGGCGATTCTACGTCCCTTCTAGCAGTGCGCCTCATTCAGGGCGGCTCTGCCTTCATCCTTCGTAGTGCGCCTCCTTCAGAGCCGGACTACCCCTCTCTAGGTCGCACGCCTCTCTCAGGGCGAACGACTCTCTTCTCCGAGGAGCGCCTCTTTCAGGGCATTCCGCCTCCTAGCGTGCAGCGCGCCTCTGTCAGGGCGATCTGCCTCCTCTCAGTCCACGAACCGCGCCTCTGTCAGGGCGTCTCTCACAATTCCTCCGATCGCTCTTCTTGATCTAAAATATAGAATAAATATTAAATTAAAGTAAACTCATTAAGGCTCACCCTGTCCCCGCAACCCGTCAGATAAGGTCAAGTCAACTCGTTTACCAATTTACTTTAACGCGTATGTTTTTTTTTTTTCCTTTTCATCACTCGCGTTACTATTACTAACCCCAGTCTATACCCCTCCGCGTATTCAACTATGGCGTCGATTATGATTTCGCTTACCTTCTTAGCTGCGTCATGGGTCGGTCACGTCGAGCAGGGCGTGCTCACCAATTGAAGCGCCTCATCCGGTCACTATACCAAGGCGGCTCCTACCTGACGGTCCGAACAGCTGCGTCGCCACCAGGTAGTCAGAGCCCAGCATCCGTCGGGTATTTCACTTACCCTCCACCGGGAACCCATACATCGGAGTCATCAACCCCTGACCAGCTACACGACGCCGTCACACCACCGGCATCCAGTAGCGGGGTCGTCGCTTCCTCACATAGGCCCTTACCGCCTATCGAATACCGTCCGTGGCCCGTGCCCCTGCCGTTGATAGACTTCGGGATTACGCAACCGAGGATCATTTCCTCCCAGGCTTTCTTCGGGCGAGTATGCATCCTGTCGTCCGCTGAAGCACCTATCAATTCGCCTCCTGATAACCGTCCGTGATTTAATTGTCTAATCGTCTTGAAAAATATAATATAACTGTACATATATGTTTATTATAAAATAATGATAAATACATAAAAATCAGTATACGTAAACAATCTGCATTCATTGTCTACTCACTTCACATCCTCCCTATTATCTATTACGTCCCGACCTCTAGTTTCCGGTGCACCGCTACGCTGATCGTGACAGGTTTACCGCTCGGCCACCGCGATCCGCGTACACCAACCATCGTAACCGCACCTCGCTCGCGAACGCAGAGGACGTAACAACTGGTGACAGCGGCGGGACGTAACAACTGGTGACAGCGGTGGGATGTAACAACTGGTGACAGCGGTGGGATGTAACAACTGGTGACAGCGGTGGGATATTACCGCTAAAAATCAGTGCAAAAATAAAAGTTACTATTCTTCGTTATCGAAAACGAGTACATTTTCTCAAGAAAATCTTTCTTTCTTAAAATCATCATCGCGAATTATTTCTTTTACTAGTCTCGAAGGAAATTAAAAGTAAAGTTACAATTAAAGTCTTTTCAAACCTCAATAAATAAATAAATCGGTCGTTGTCCATCAATCCTTATACCTTAATACTACTTCAAAATTCTTCGTAAAATATATGTATCCATGTTATATGTATCCAAACTAATTTAACCACTAACCTCTTAGGTGATAATTACCTGTTCATAATCGTGATAACTGGTGATTGTACGCGATTCCGCTTTCGCATACCCGCAACAAAAAGAAATTATATACGCACAATCGTTCGCAACCGCGAGTCCTGCTATACCATCGATAATAAATACTTACCTTTAAATATGGCTCAATCCGATGATCTCTCGGGAAACATAGAACGCGAAAACCATGAGGAAGCTTTTAGAGATCTACGCGAAAAAGAAAGAGAATTAAAAATCCGAACTGAAATGTTGGAAAACATGATGCGCGCGTTCGCTAAAAATCTACCCGGTTTGCAGGCCTCGAGCCCAGCGGACGTAACAAATAACGCGCCTCCATCGTTTAACATGTCGAACGCCTCGTATAACGATATCAAGCCCACGACCTCAGCCGCCGGAATCGACGGTTCTCATTATCCTATGGGATATCCGAAATCATATCTGCGCGACGCTCTCGAACTGGTGCCGAAATACGACGGGCATAACATCCCCGTGCTACAATTCGCTAGGGCATGCAAAAGGGCAAAAGAATCGGTACCGTTGGTAGACGAAGCATTATTTGTCCGTATGCTACGAAATAAATTAACGCACCACGCATATTTAGCCGTAGAGGATGAAATCCACCCGACCGTGGAAAAATTTCTCGACTGCCTCAGGCGAACTTTCGGTCCCGCTAGAAGCTCGAACTATTATCGCGGACAATTAAGCATGGCATACAAAAAGCCGAACGAGCACATACTTGACTACATCGGGCGTGTTAAGGATCTGAAAACGGCCATAATTGAAGGAGATCTAGTCCAACTCGGTAGACCGTTATCCGAAAATGAGATTGCCGGAATAGAAGGTTTCGCGTTAGAAGCGTTTTACGAAGGACTTCCACGCGAATATAGAATAGAACTTCGCGCTGAAGGATATAGTAGCCTCCCCGACGCCTGCTCTAAAGTGGTCACAATTAATAAACGCCTAGAAAGAGAGGAGATAAGATACAAGAGCACTCGAAACGCGAACGGTAACAATAATCACAATAGTAACGCTGCACCGGCCCCCGTGACGCAAATTCTCCAACGCGATCAGACTGCGGTAGCGAATACGCCGCCCGGTCCCGGGAATGCACACGAACGAAAAATTTGCGGGTACTGCCAAAAGATCGGACACCTCATACACGAGTGCCGTAAACGACAGTATCGCGAAAAGTACAATAACAATAATAATAATAATTTCAATAATAATAATAATTATTCCAATAACTCTCATAATACGCACGCTAATAGTAATATGAATAATCCACCTCCGCGAAATTCGGGAAACCGAACAGAGGTCTCGGTCAACGGAGCGTCCCGAGGCCCTTTCCAAATCCGCTCCACCCTCTGCATGGAAGGGAAACCAGATCCCTTCACGTCCTCCGAGGAGACGACGGAAACGTACCGGCCGTCGAGCTCGCATCACCGTCTTTCCGAGGACCAACAGCCTTCATGCTCGATACAGGAGCACAGCCTAATATAATAAAGAAAGGTTGCATTAAATCCGATATTCAAATCAACAACAAGGAGACTATCCAATTAACGGGTATCACCGAAAATGTTGTCACCACTCTGGGATCCGCTATAGCATACGTTTCGGAAACCCCAGTAGTTTTTCACGTGGTAGCCGACGAATTCCCTATAATCACACAGGGCATATTAGGTTCGTCGTTCTTCACTGAACATAACGCGTGCATTAATTACGGTAATAAGTTAATCACGTGGCGCGACTGCGCGTTTCCATTCAAGGACAAGGAGTCCATTGTCATACCCTCACGTATGAAGCTGGGAATCACGGTCCGCATAGCTAATCCGGAAATTAAAACGGGTTACCTCGCCCCGATACGCGCCCGCGACGCGGTCTTCGCCGGAGATGCACTTGTCACGTGTATCAACGACAAGGCATATATCGGCATCACGAATACATTAGACGAAGAAGTAGAAATTATAATACCTACCGTTACGCTAACAGAAGTAACAAAAATATCACAGGACCCCCCTTCCAGGGAGCCTCTGAGGCAACCCTCTAGCCCATCGGGCAATAGTCCCGTCAAAATTCAAGCGAGCAAAAGCCTTCGCACCCAAGAAGCACGCACTGCACCTGCAACGAGTCAAGATAATTTTACTACATGCAAAAATAAACAACCAAACAAACTACACAATAACACAAAGACCAAGATACACATTGAAAACAACAAACAATCAAACTCATCATTTAACAAACAAAATACGCTACAAAACCAAAATACATTTACCCCCTCTCTTCCTCTTCTTAATACACCAACACAAAACGTCGATCCCGACTATCATCTCTACGGGCAGGAGCACTGCCTTCCCCTTGTCGCACCAAGGTGCGGCGTCGACCTAGGTCGACATCCCAATACCTCTCCCGATTATCCCCCATCCCTTTCTACAAAAAATGCAACACTTCAAGCTACAATCGTTTCTACGCACACGTCCCTTGATTCTAATACTATTATCGCAAATCATTCTCACATTACTTACACAGAAAGGGGATCCTTATCTCCGCCGGCGAACGACGATGCCGCTCTCGCGTCGGTGCGAACCCCTTCCTCTGGTCTCGGCCCAGGCGGTCAATCTTCTATAATTGCTCTTCCTTACTTTCCTCTAAGCCCCGCAAAAGCGGATGACTCACCCCCTTTGTGCGTAGCTACAAATAAGCAACCTGAAACAAATAATAATATACATCATTTCACTCTCATCGATCAGCGTGCATCTAATCTTGCGAAATACAACGACATACACAAAATGCAAATAGTTAATATGGTAAACGAGAAGATACATTGGAAAAACTTAAGGAACTCACCCGAGATACTCACCCAGCGCGAACACAATCATAAGGAAGACTCTACACCGGACAGAATTACTCAAATAATACGACTCTTGCGCCTCGATCATCTTAACGACCTAGAAAAAGAGAATATTTTTGAACTAATAAAACGACACAATGACAGATTCTACGTACCAGGAGAATATCTGGACCAAACTTCAACAATCACCCATAAAATAATCACTTCGGACGAGATACCTATACACACGAAGCAGTATAGATTTCCGCCAATACATCGAGAAGAAATAAATAAACAGGTCAACGAGCTCCTTCAGAAAAATATAGTGACACCATCCACTTCACCGTACAGTTCCCCCGTCTGGATCGTTCCGAAGAAACCGGACTCAACTGGAAACAAGAGATGGCGAATGGTCATCGATTACAGAAGGCTCAACGAAAAAACGCTAGGAGACGCCTACCCTCTGCCAAATATCAGCGATATCCTCGACCAGTTGGGCAGTGCAAAATATTTCTCCGTCCTCGACCTCGCCAGTGGGTTCCATCAAATCCCAATGGATCCCAAGGATGCGCACAAAACAGCTTTCTCTACACCACATGGCCATTACCAATTCTCCAGGATGCCATTCGGACTCAGAAACGCACCGGCCACTTTCCAACGATTAATGGACCAAATATTGACCGGACTGCAAGGTATAGAACTTTTGGTGTACATGGACGACATAGTGATATACGCAAGCTCGTTACGGGAACATGACATTAAAATGGATAAATTAATGAAACGTTTAAAAACCGCCAATCTCACTTTACAACCAGATAAATGTGAGTTTTTGCGACATGAAGTCGTCTATCTCGGGCACGTAATTACAGATACTGGCGTACGCCCTGACCCCCAGAAAGTCTCAGCTGTTAAAGACTTTCCAGTTCCAAGGAGTCTGAAAAACGTACGACAAATTCTAGGCTTATCAGGCTACTACCGCCGCTTCATCCCCGATTTTTCAGGAATAGCTAAACCAATGTCGGACCTCCTGAAGAAAAACAGTACCTTCTCATGGAACGAAAATACACAACACGCTTTTGAGACTCTTCGAAGACGACTCTGCGAAGAACCGGTACTGCAATTCCCGGATTTCACGCGAGAATTCCTGCTCACCACGGACGCATCTGACTACGCTATCGCTGGAGTCCTAAGCCAGGGAACAATCGGCCAAGACTTGCCAATCGCGTACACGTCCAGAGTACTCAATTCAGCCGAAAGGAACTACTCGACAACAGAGAAAGAGCTGCTAGCCATAATTTATTGCGTCGGACACTTCAGACCTTACCTCTACGGGCGCAAGTTTACGCTCGTGACGGATCACCAACCGCTCGCCTGGTTAAACCGAGTGAAGGACCCGACCTCTCGCCTTATGCGATGGCGCCTGAAACTCGAAGAATACGAATATACAGTCGCATACAAGACAGGTGTCACGAACAAAAATGCCGATGCCCTGTCCAGAAATCCTATAACCGCTACTGTTTCCATTCTCCCGATCGAAAAAAAACGCATACGTCTCCCTCAGAAAGTACGAGACCTAATTACAAGCACTGACGATGACAGTTCTGATGATGAAAGGCGTCGGAAAGTACCTACCAGAAGGTCTACGGTCGAGAGTGAAATAATCACCTCACGGCCGTATGTTGTAGCTTCCGACTCTTCTGAGGAAATATTCGACAGTAAACCTCTATCATCCGGTCCACCTCCCCCCACATCTTCCCATCCTTCACCTTCCCCACGTTTCACGAATAACCAACAATCACCACCGTTAATTACGAAAGGACTCTTGGACCTCCTTGACGAACAGACGAACAATGAACGCGTCGATAACGTAGCGCAATTTCAGTCACGAGGAAAAACAATATCACACTTACCTTCTATACCCCCAGAACCTCCACCCGACCCCGTGACAGAACCGCCGGACGAAACCACTGTTGACGACAACAGCGATAAGGAATTCGATACCTTGGAAATTCTTCCCGAAGAAGAAACTCTGCAAATGAGACCAGAATTAATAACCACCCATAGCACAAGATGCCGTATAAAAAAACGCAACATACCATTACTGAATTGCAACGATAACACAATCATACTGGTCACCGTTGATAAACACCCCTTCGATAAAGGAGCTATGGAATTACAGCAAGATGGATACCTACCTCCGCTAGACGACTTAATGCTCGGAAGAGCGCGAGTCTATCCATCCATAGACGCGGGACGACACATTATAGTACTACCTGCAAAAGAGAAAAGAACAACATTATTGGACGAAGAAATCTTAAAGGAATGTTTCAGATCAACCCTCGACGTGATGACGGAATTACAACTACATACTGTTAGCATACGAGAGACACCCAGCCTCGACACGATACCATGGGATCGAGTCTTACAGACACTGCAAGCGATACTCTCCGAAAGGCCCGTCACCATCAGCATATGTCATGGACCAACCGTCACCCCTCCGGTAGAGGACCGTACAGCGATAATCCGCGAAAATCACGAATCTGCCGTCGGTGGACACAAGGGCGTCACGAAGACGTACCAGCGAATTAAACAAAGGTTTACATGGAACAAAATGAAAGGCGATATATTAAACTACATCAGGAATTGTCGAACGTGTCAATCTATGAAACTAGTCAGAAGGAAGACTCGACAACCAATGATATTGACCGACACACCTGGACGCGCCTTCGACAAAGTGGCTCTCGACATAGTAGGACCACTCAGAACCACTCCTAGCGGCAACTCATACGTTCTAACGATGCAAGATCTCCTCACAAAATACTCAGTATACGCACCACTACCAGACGCTAGAGGCGAAACCACGGCGAACGCCTTTATCCACTATTTTATCTGTCGTTTTGGATGCCCCCGAAGCATACTCACCGACCAAGGGACGAACTTTACCGGTGTACTCATGAAAAGCGTAACCAAAAAGTTCCGTATCCAACACTTCCGAACGACTGCTCACCATCCACAATCTAATGGGTCACTCGAAAGGTCGCACCTCGTTCTAATGGAATACCTGAAGTGCTTCGTCAATAAGGAAGAAGCATGGGACGACCTCATTGAGCGTGCCAGTTTTTCGTATAATACCTCAGTACACGAAGGTACCGGGTACACACCTCACGAATTGATCTTCGGACGTGTCGCCAGAGTTCCATCGGGACACAACCCCGAAGAAGATCCTGAAACATATCACTCCTACTTAACAAACCTGTTCGAAAAAATCTGTGATATACAGGAAGTCGCTAGAGCTAATCTCATTAGGGCTAAAGAGCGCTCCAAAAATTACTACGACAAACGCGTAAACCCGACGACTTTCAACGCAAACGATAACGTCTTTCTATTAAACGAGAGTAAAACAGATAAATTCGGAAAAGAATATCACGGCCCGTACCGCATTATCGAAATCCTCGACCACGAAAACGTGCGAATTCAAATTAATAAATCAACGCGAATAGTGCACGTCAATAGACTACGGAAAGCCCACTACGGCGAACCAGGATGACTACCTTTCTTCTGTTTCAGATTGGATTACTCAGTTATCTTCTCCATTTTCTGGTTCAGACCGGAACGTACTGTTCTACATTTTTCTCTTAAGCAGAATCAACATAGAGTTCACAATGGCCTCACTGATCGTCTTCCTAGCGTATCTGGCAACCCAGGACTGCAACGCCCTCGTAGGCTACGACTGCAACACGCCGTGCGACAACGGGACCACAATCTCGCTGCTCGATAACAACGCCTGTCGATTACACGGGAAGCTTCCAATCACCCGAGATGTGAGCGTGGAGATCCTCGCGAAGCCCAGACTCACCACAGCGGACGTACTAAGCTGCCGCATAGAGATAGACTACGTGATCAGCCACACGGACCACACCACGAGGGAATCTACAACACCTACCAGCAATAAACGACATTACTTATCTGTATCTGCTCCTGTATGCATGCACATACACGCACAAGGGAAACTGCAATTCGGGAACCAGACCCTTGACGGCCTTTCCGCCAACCGCGTGAATAGCCGCACTATTCCGCCGACCGAAACCGTCAGCGCCCACAACCTGCCATCAGACGACCTGAAAACAAAACGCGTCATAAACGTGTACTTGCACATAACGTTCAAACGGACCATTGTCAAGATCGACACGATGGAAACCAAGATATTCTTACCTAGTGGTGCTAGTTGCACATACATCGACCTTGAATGCACCGACGAAGAGGGCTTTCATAATTTCTGGTCCCCCTTTGTTCACGGAGGATGCACTCAACTACGGCATACCGTCTTGTATAGAGGAATTGCCAAAAGACTACAAATTACGGGACGTCCCACGGCATACGCCTTAACGGTAGAAAACACCAACCTGCTCGCGTTTGCTCGAGCGCGTCACGACGTCTGCAACGCCACTGTGATACAGACCGAAAACCCCCGACTAGTAATACGGGAAATCAACGACTCTTACGTAAAGAATCAACCATCCGTAAATAAGGTGCACCGATCTCACCACTCGTACTTTTCGTACAAGAGTAACACAAAGACAGACCTGAGCGTAGAAAATACCTACGAAGACCTTGTCATGAGGAAATGCCTCACGGAAGTAACAAAATTACACGCCTTGACCGCCATGGCTCACCAAGACCCTCCATCATTTGCGTACGCCGTCACAAAAACACCAGGATACTCAGCGCGCGTACGAGGGGAAGCTGTACAAGTATTTCGATGTACTCCTGTACCTGCACGGATCAGGGCCACGGAAAGCTGTTTCCAGGAGCTCCCAGTAATAATAGACGGGAAGCCCATGTACCTAAAGCCAAGAACACGCGTTATATCTGGCGAAGGCACAGAAATTGAATGCGATCCGCTTGCTACGGCAATGTACAAAATGAGAAACAAATGGTACGTATTCACTCCAGAGTTGAAAGTGTCTGCTATCGATCCTCAAGGCCTCCAATCAAGAACGCTACCATGGGGTCAACATATCGACGAGTTAAACGAGATTCACGAGCACTCGGACGTACAGAATCCAAGCACAGACGACTCTCCAGGACGACCAGACCACTCGAGCCCTGTATACATCGTGGAGGTCTCGGTAACAACAACAGTTATTGGTGGAATTATAATACTCACCTTATTTATCATCTTGAAAAGCCTAGCAAGAAAGTTAAGCTATCGAAACTCGAGCCTGAAAAATAAAAACATATTAACAAATGATGATATGTTAATGACTGATGATAGTGCCAACTCTCAAAAACCAACCAAACAGGAAACACCTGCCAAGACACTCAGCAATTCTCCATTATCGCGCCCAATGATAGATCACCGAATCCAGAAGGACATCTCTCATGAATCCACGGATACGATGACGATTCACCACTCTTCCAAGGAGAGGACTCCCGCCATATCTTCAGAGATCGCCAACCTGCGAGAAGCCTACTTGCACTTGGAACGAAAGATCAACCGTCTATCAACCGCACCGTAAGCCGAGTTCAACGAGCTCACCGTCGCATCATTTCACGCTGCTCCACTTTTAAGGAGGGGGGTGTCACGTCCAGCGCCTCCGCTTGACACCAGTCGCCGTCCGTTGACTCCATACGTCACCTGTTAAGTAGACATAGTAAGCGTTAAGCACCTATAAAATTCTTTTACTTTCCTTTTCTTTTTTATATATATATATATATATATAGTTATTATCAAAAATAGATTAAGCCGATAAATACCTTTTATTATGTTTCCGGCTAAAACATCCTTTTCCTTTTTTTTTTTTTTTTTTTTCTTCTTTTTTCCTGTTTTATCCCCATCACTGGTTCTCCCCTATCACCTACCTAAAAATGAAGGAAAATAATTAATTAATTGTCCAATGAAAATTCTCACCTATTTTCCGGCCACCCGGTATATCACCTTCTGGTCCGCCTCCTCAGCACCTGAAAAAGAGAATAGAAACGACCCACCAAGTCGGTCGAACATCTTAATTTTATTATAATTACCCATTTAGTTTTGTCACTCTAGTTGCAGTATCTGAAAAATAAAAAGGAAACATAATATTAAGTATGCGTCAATAGAATAACGTAAATTAAGTAATAGCGATAATATAAACCAATGTTCACTCCACCTCGTCGTCATCACTCTTACTAAACACAAACATACACGTACACATCACCATAGACACACGCATCGAGAATTAACCACCACCCGGTATAACAAAAATATAAAGTAAATCTATATAACAAGCTAAAATCACTCAAGGAAAGAGATCGTAACTGCGAATGAGCGGAAATACAACTCCCGATACATGTTCACCTTAATAAATTGACACCCGGTATATAAACTAACATTGTCATATTATCCAAACATTAGTATAAAATAGTGTTTAACAACCGACCGATTCATTTGGTTAAATTCCATAAGCTTCATATAATAAACTCCGATCGGTACTTTCGGGACACCCTGTATATGAACTTTCATTAATTATTAAAACTGAGCAAGCCAAGTAACTCGTATGTGCAATTGCAACTTCCTATGCACAGTCTAAATCACTTTTCTCAATATATCAAAAGTTGTCGCAACATCGAAAAGCACCCAATTTTTAACGATTTAAACATCACATAAAAAACCCGCCCAGTGACCTTAATTAATTATTTCCTGGCGCCTTGACTCATAAGGAACCAAAAAAGGTAGCAACTTATAGGGCTACAGCCCCGCCATAAAAAGTTAAGCGCACATTGTTATAGACCCATTTTGCTTCAGGAACACCTCATATTTTCAACTTTAATAATTTATTTATTTTAATCCGCACCTCCAATATATAATTATGCCTTCACTATTAAATGCAGTTTTATATCCCAAAGCCGAATTAATACCACAATAACGTACATGTCTAACGATTCTGTCACCCAAATATAATAACTTGTCAATTTTACTCATATTCCACCGCAGCGCAGTGATTTCATTAAATCCAAATTTTAACAATAATAAAAGATTCGATCAAACCCATCTTCTGCATAATAATTCCTTACCATGAATCCAATTTGGTTTGCCAATAAAAATCCGGTCAGCTATCATTTATAATTATTTCATATATCAACCATGGAGATAACTTGGTGCATGCACATATACATATATATATATATATATGCGACTCGCTGCAGATATCATAATCCACAGATGTTTTAAAGGCAAATTATAATGACCTGACAAGAACTCCTCGAGGCTCAGACAATATTTAAGTAATCAATTAAAACCAATAATAATTAAAATGAACCACTCATAATACATATATATATATATATATATTATAGTGAAAACAATATAAATATCCCATAAAGAGTTTAAAACGAATAAAGCTCTGGAAGATAACTAAAGTTAAATAGTCACACTCAATATATACAATTACTTAATTAACTCTTACTTATACAAGGTGTCTGAAATAACTTGAACGTGATAATATTCTCAAAACTTCGTTATCATTTTATTGAGGATGAATGATAATTACAATATACATATGCATAATAAACAAAATGACCATACTGTCACGTCCAGCGCCTCCGCTTGACACCAGTCGCCGTCCGTTGACTCCATACGTCACCTGTTAAGTAGACATAGTAAGCGTTAAGCACCTATAAAATTCTTTTACTTTCCTTTTCTTTTTTTATATATATATATATATATATAGTTATTATCAAAAATAGATTAAGCCGATAAATACCTTTTATTATGTTTCCGGCTAAAACATCCTTTTCCTTTTTTTTTTTCTTTTTCTTCTTTTTTCCTGTTTTATCCCCATCACTGGTTCTCCCCTATCACCTACCTAAAAATGAAGGAAAATAATTAATTAATTGTCCAATGAAAATTCTCACCTATTTTCCGGCCACCCGGTATATCACCTTCTGGTCCGCCTCCTCAGCACCTGAAAAAGAGAAGAGAAACGACCCACCAAGTCGGTCGAACATCTTAATTTTATTATAATTACCCATTTAGTTTTGTCACTCTAGTTGTAGTATCTGAAAAATAAAAAGGAAACATAATATTAAGTATGCGTCAATAGAATAACGTAAATTAAGTAATAGCGATAATATAAACCAATGTTCACTCCACCTCGACGTCATCACTCTTACTAAACACAAACATACACGTACACATCACCATAGACACACGCATCGAGAATTAACCACCACCCGGTATAACAAAAATATAAAGTAAATCTATATAACAAGCTAAAATCACTCAAGGAAAGAGATCGTAACTGCGAATGAGCGGAAATACAACTCCCGATACATGTTCACCTTAATAAATTGACACCCGGTATATAAACTAACATTGTCATATTATCCAAACATTAGTATAAAATAGTGTTTAACAACCGACCGATTCATTTGGTTAAATTCCATAAGCTTCATATAATAAACTCCGATCGGTACTTTCGGGACACCCTGTATATGAACTTTCATTAATTATTAAAACTGAGCAAGCCAAGTAACTCGTATGTGCAATTGCAACTTCCTATGCACAGTCTAAATCACTTTTCTCAATATATCAAAAGTTGTCGCAACATCGAAAAGCACCCAATTTTTAACGATTTAAACATCACATAAAAAACCCGCCCAGTGACCTTAATTAATTATTTCCTGGCGCCTTGACTCATAAGGAACCAAAAAAGGTAGCAACTTATAGGGCTACAGCCCCGCCATAAAAAGTTAAGCGCACATTGTTATAGACCCATTTTGCTTCAGGAACACCTCATATTTTCAACTTTAATAATTTATTTATTTTAATCCGCACCTCCAATATATAATTATGCCTTCACTATTAAATGCAGTTTTATATCCCAAAGCCGAATTAATACCACAATAACGTACATGTCTAACGATTCTGTCACCCAAATATAATAACTTGTCAATTTTACTCATATTCCACCGCAGCGCAGTGATTTCATTAAATCCAAATTTTAACAATAATAAAAGATTCGATCAAACCCATCTTCTGCATAATAGTTCCTTACCATGAATCCAATTTGGTTTGCCAATAAAAATCCGGTCAGCTATCATTTATAATTATTTCATATATCAACCATGGAGATAACTTGGTGCATGCACATATACATATATATATATATATATATATGCGACTCGCTGCAGATATCATAATCCACAGATGTTTTAAAGGCAAATTATAATGACCTGACAAGAACTCCTCGAGGCTCAGACAATATTTAAGTAATCAATTAAAACCAATAATAATTAAAATGAACCACTCATAATACACATATATATATATATATATATATATATCATAGTGAAAACAATATAAATATCCCATAAAGAGTTTAAAACGAATAAAGCTCTGGAAGATAACTAAAGTTAAATAGTCACACTCAATATATACAATTACTTAATTAACTCTTACTTATACAAGGTGTCTGAAATAACTTGAACGTGATAATATTCTCAAAACTTCGTTATCATTTTATTGAGGATGAATGATAATTACAATATACATATGCATAATAAACAAAATGACCATACCTATATATACGGTGGTACGATAATACACACATCATACACTACATAAACCAAGTATAAACGCATAATGAACACCCAGAAATAATTACATAGATACACGCTCCTTAACAAACACACCATAAAATTATATAACAATAGTCACTTAATATACCCGGTGATACAAAAATACGCGCGTTATAAACTTATCATCTACACAATGTTTAATCAGTATCTGACTATTAAAGACATATTATCCACCCAGTAACACGCAAATACACACACTCTATAAATAATTTATATACATAGTGACCCATTAGTACGCACAAATAAAGCACTCTCAATAAACCTATTATAAACTTATTACAGGCATATTCATATATTAACATACACATAATCAATGTATCATATACATGGTAACGCAATAGTTTCGGATCTTATAACTAATTCATACATATTCCAAGCGTATCACTTAAATTACACACTCAACCTCTCACAATATAAACTTGTCTTAAATTTATGCATTTATACACACTTACACACTCCTCATCCATCCATTGTAAATATATCACGGCATATTACATGTGCATTTATACCATTATTACATATATATAAATATATAAACCTTTACTACTAGTTATAATGATATACATACATACATATAGTTATATAATAGCGAGTTTAACGTCTGTAGACTAATTTAGATCTTGTAATCCACGAATAACATTATGCGACATCATAGATAATTGTTAATTAATAAGTTAATTAGCGTAATGCTCTCATATCTCTACAATTATTTAAGTACAACGCTATAATACAATGCGGCGATAAGTAATTAATCAGATAAGTTATCGTAACGCTAGTAATAATTGCGATATATCTAGAAATAACGATATAGATATTACATTATAATGCTAGTCCCGAAGCTTCTAGAACATTCAGGAACCGCCGGATCACGTGAAAATTTCGGACAAACACCGTGATCGCTTACTATTGCCCGGCGCGTGATACCCGTGACAAACAAGCATGACCAGGATCGGACCACGTTGCGCGCGCTATAATTCAGAAGGTGGGAGCCCTCAGCGACCACGGGTATATAAACGGGAGCACCGTGTGCTCAGAGGATCAGAGTATTCAGTTCTCGCCTAGACAGTTCAGATCATTAGACAGTTCAGATCATATTTAGTATTCGGCTTTCGCCCGACAGTAAAATCTGTTGTACGGTTCGTTCCGACCATTCAGTTTTCGCATAATCAGTATTCGATCAGCAGTCAATACTCGATTCATACAGTACCCAGTAAATTCATTGTACGTACAGACAGTCATTTATACGATTTAATAATCGGTTATCCTTATAACATTCAATCATACATACGCTCTCGCAAGTTTTCGCGCAGTGTAATTAATATTATATCTTCGAATCAGTGGTTTCTAGTTCATTACGGTATTATTCACACAAAATCATTAATTCAGAGAGACTTCGAGACTAGCATATCGCGAATACTATTAATTAGCCTTCAGTTCTTACGTTTACTGTCGTATAAATCTATTCTTGATTATTTGTATCCACTGTTACTATTATATTTCCTTTCTCTTTATCGATTTCCACGGCGCTCACAATACATATCGAATTCTATCTATCACTTTTAAAGATATTTTATCTAAATTTTCGTTTGCAGTGAATTACTTCTATCAACAATATAAGCGTATTTATCTTTTCCTCTCCATGCAATTGTTAATGCCGCCTATCTATAATATCGTTTACGCGTCCGAAACCAGTCTGTGCGTGAAATCATAGTCGAAGGAAAGTTCTATTAACTAATGTTGTAATACTAATATTGTAGATCCACATTCTTGTGTACACCCGCGTTACAGTGTGCTTCCCAGTGGTTCCTGTAACACATAACAATTTAGTGAAGTGAGTACGTTGTCGTAATTATTAAGATATATTCGTGTAATCATTAATCATATTGTTTACGTGTAATTACTCGAAATATACATACTTGTGTCAGTTCGCGGCCCCTGTCCATTCCGGGCGTCGGTCATCTTTTCGGTGTCAATTCTTCTCGCCGTTAACCTCTCGCGTCTATACCTGTAAATATAAAGACAAGCTTTCTATTCTAATTTTAATATTGAAATTATCGGGCAAATTAGTGCTACTTATCTGACGAGGTCATCCTTCCTTCAAGCCTACTTCGGGCTCTCTCTTTCATCCTGCGGCGACGCGCGCCTCCTCCAGGGCGTTCTTGTATTCCCTATAGCTTCTTCCTATATATTTTTTTTTTTCTCTTTTCTTTCTTTCTTTTTTTTTCTTTTCTTTTCCCTTATCCGCTCACCAGTGGCAAGGTCCGCGACGTCCGCCTTGACATACCCAGAGCCTCAGATATCTGTAACTTATAATCGAAGAGATTAATATTTTATTCGGACGTCTTCATAGGGAATGTCATTAGACAGAGAGCGATAACCATTCTTACCTACACCGTAGGGCGCCTCCTCCAGGGCGACCTACATCCTTCCTACGTAGTGTGCCTCTTTCAGGGCGATTCTACGTCCCTTCTAGCAGTGCGCCTCATTCAGGGCGGCTCTGCCTTCATCCTTCGTAGTGCGCCTCCTTCAGAGCCGGACTACCCCTCTCTAGGTCGCACGCCTCTCTCAGGGCGAACGACTCTCTTCTCCGAGGAGCGCCTCTTTCAGGGCATTCCGCCTCCTAGCGTGCAGCGCGCCTCTGTCAGGGCGATCTGCCTCCTCTCAGTCCACGAACCGCGCCTCTGTCAGGGCGTCTCTCACAATTCCTCCGATCGCTCTTCTTGATCTAAAATATAGAATAAATATTAAATTAAAGTAAACTCATTAAGGCTCACCCTGTCCCCGCAACCCGTCAGATAAGGTCAAGTCAACTCGTTTACCAATTTACTTTAACGCGTATGTTTCTTTTTTTTTTTTCCTTTTCATCACTCGCGTTACTATTACTAACCCCAGTCTATACCCCTCCGCGTATTCAACTATGGCGTCGATTATGATTTCGCTTACCTTCTTAGCTGCGTCATGGGTCGGTCACGTCGAGCAGGGCGTGCTCACCAATTGAAGCGCCTCATCCGGTCACTATACCAAGGCGGCTCCTACCTGACGGTCCGAACAGCTGCGTCGCCACCAGGTAGTCAGAGCCCAGCATCCGTCGGGTATTTCACTTACCCTCCACCGGGAACCCATACATCGGAGTCATCAACCCCTGACCAGCTACACGACGCCGTCACTCCACCGGCATCCAGTAGCGGGGTCGTCGCTTCCTCACATAGGCCCTTACCGCCTATCGAATACCGTCCGTGGCCCGTGCCCCCGCCGTTGATAGACTTCGGGATTACGCAACCGAGGATCATTTCCTCCCAGGCTTTCTTCGGGCGAGTATGCATCCTGTCGTCCGCTGAAGCACCTATCAATTCGCCTCCTGATAACCGTCCGTGATTTAATTGTCTAATCGTCTTGAAAAATATAATATAACTGTACATATATGTTTATTATAAAATAATGATAAATACATAAAAATCAGTATACGTAAACAATCTGCATTCATTGTCTACTCACTTCACATCCTCCCTATTATCTATTACGTCCCGACCTCTAGTTTCCGGTGCACCGCTACGCTGATCGTGACAGGTTTACCGCTCGGCCACCGCGATCCGCGTACACCAACCATCGTAACCGCACCTCGCTCGCGAACGCAGAGGACGTAACAACTGGTGACAGCGGCGGGACGTAACAATACCTATATATACGGTGGTACGATAATACACACATCATACACTACATAAACCAAGTATAAACGCATAATGAACACCCAGAAATAATTACATAGATACACGCTCCTTAACAAACACACCATAAAATTATATAACAATAGTCACTTAATATACCCGGTGATACAAAAATACGCGCGTTATAAACTTATCATCTACACAATGTTTAATCAGTATCTGACTATTATAGACATATTATCCACCCAGTAACACGCAAATACACACACTCTATAAATAATTTATATACATAGTGACCCATTAGTACGCACAAATAAAGCACTCTCAATAAACCTATTATAAACTTATTACAGGCATATTCATATATTAACATACACATAATCAATGTATCATATACATGGTAACGCAATAGTTTCGGATCTTATAACTAATTCATACATATTCCAAGCGTATCACTTAAATTACACACTCAACCTCTCACAATATAAACTTGTCTTAAATTTATGCATTTATACACACTTACACACTCCTCATCCATCCATTGTAAATATATCACGGCATATTACATGTGCATTTATACCATTATTACATATATATAAATATTGTTACGTCCCGCCGCTGTCACCAGTTGTTACATCCTCTGCGTTCGCGAGCGAGGTGCGGTTACGATGGTTGGTGTACGCGGATCGCGGTGGCCGAGCGGTAAACCTGTCACGATCAGCGTAGCGGTGCACCGGAAACTAGAGGTCGGGACGTAATAGATAATAGGGAGGATGTGAAGTGAGTAGACAATGAATGCAGATTGTTTACGTATACTGATTTTTATGTATTTATCATTATTTTATAATAAACATATATGTACAGTTATATTATATTTTTCAAGACGATTAGACAATTAAATCACGGACGGTTATCAGGAGGCGAATTGATAGGTGCTTCAGCGGACGACAGGATGCATACTCGCCCGAAGAAAGCCTGGGAGGAAATGATCCTCGGTTGCGTAATCCCGAAGTCTATCAACGGCGGGGGCACGGGCCACGGACGGTATTCGATAGGCGGTAAGGGCCTATGTGAGGAAGCGACGACCCCGCTACTGGATGCCGGTGGAGTGACGGCGTCGTGTAGCTGATCAGGGGTTGATGACTCCGATGTATGGGTTCCCGGTGGAGGGTAAGTGAAATACCCGACGGATGCTGGGCTCTGACTACCTGGTGGCGACGCAGCTGTTCGGACCGTCAGGTAGGAGCCGCCTTGGTATAGTGACCGGATGAGGCGCTTCAATTGGTGAGCACGCCCTGCTCGACGTGACCGACCCATGACGCAGCTAAGAAGGTAAGCGAAATCATAATCGACGCCATAGTTGAATACGCGGAGGGGGATAGACTGGGGTTAGTAATAGTAACGCGAGTGATGAAAAGAAAAAAAAAACATACGCGTTAAAGTAAATTGGTAAACGAGTTGACTTGACCTTATCTGACGGGTTGCGGGGACAGGGTGAGCCTTAATGAGTTTACTTTAATTTAATATTTATTCTATATTTTAGATCAAGAAGAGCGATCGGAGGAATTGTGAGAGACGCCCTGACAGAGGCGCGGTTCGTGGACTGAGAGGAGGCAGATCGCCCTGACAGAGGCGCGCTGCACGCTAGGAGGCGGAATGCCCTGAAAGAGGCGCTCCTCGGAGAAGAGAGTCGTTCGCCCTGAGAGAGGCGTGCGACCTAGAGAGGGGTAGTCCGGCTCTGAAGGAGGCGCACTACGAAGGATGAAGGCAGAGCCGCCCTGAATGAGGCGCACTGCTAGAAGGGACGTAGAATCGCCCTGAGAGAGGCACACTACGTAGGAAGGATGTAGGTCGCCCTGGAGGAGGCGCCCTACGGTGTAGGTAAGAATGGTTATCGCTCTCTGTCTAATGACATTCCCTATGAAGACGTCCGAATAAAATATTAATCTCTTCGATTATAAGTTACAGATATCTGAGGCTCTGGGTATGTCAAGGCGGACGTCGCGGACCTTGCCACTGGTGAGCGGATAAGGGAAAAGAAAAGAAAAAAAAAAGAAAGAAAGAAAAGAGAAAAAAAAAAATATATATAGGAAGAAGCTATAGGGAATACAAGAACGCCCTGGAGGAGGCGCGCGTCGCCGCAGGATGAAAGAGAGAGCCCGAAGTAGGCTTGAAGGAAGGATGACCTCGTCAGATAAGTAGCACTAATTTGCCCGATAATTTCAATATTAAAATTAGAATAGAAAGCTTGTCTTTATATTTACAGGTATAGACGCGAGAGGTTAACGGCGAGAAGAATTGACACCGAAAAGATGACCGACGCCCGGAATGGACAGGGGCCGCGAACTGACACAAGTATGTATATTTCGAGTAATTACACGTAAACAATATGATTAATGATTACACGAATATATCTTAATAATTACGACAACGTACTCACTTCACTAAATTGTTATGTGTTACAGGAACCACTGGGAAGCACACTGTAACGCGGGTGTACACAAGAATGTGGATCTACAATATTAGTATTACAACATTAGTTAATAGAACTTTCCTTCGACTATGATTTCACGCACAGACTGGTTTCGGACGCGTAAACGATATTATAGATAGGCGGCATTAACAATTGCATGGAGAGGAAAAGATAATACGCTTATATTGTTGATAGAAGTAATTCACTGCAAACGAAAATTTAGATAAAATATCTTTAAAAGTGATAGATAGAATTCGATATGTATTGTGAGCGCCGTGGAAATCGATAAAGAGAAAGGAAATATAATAGTAACAGTGGATACAAATAATCAAGAATAGATTTATACGACAGTAAACGTAAGAACTGAAGGCTAATTAATAGTATTCGCGATATGCTAGTCTCGAAGTCTCTCCGAATTAATGATTTTGTGTGAATAATACCGTAATGAACTAGAAACCACTGATTCGAAGATATAATATTAATTACACTGCGCGAAAACTTGCGAGAGCGTATGTATGATTGAATGTTATAAGGATAACCGATTATTAAATCGTATAAATGACTGTCTGTACGTACAATGAATTTACTGGGTACTGTATGAATCGAGTATTGACTGCTGATCGAATACTGATTATGCGAAAACTGAATGGTCGGAACGAACCGTACAACAGATTTTACTGTCGGGCGAAAGCCGAATACTAAATATGATCTGAACTGTCTAATGATCTGAACTGTCTAGGCGAGAACTGAATACTCTGATTTTTGAGCACACGGTGCTCCCGTTTATATACCCGTGGTCGCTGAGGGCTCCCACCTTCTGAATTATAGCGCGCGCAACGTGGTCCGATCCTGGTCATGCTTGTTTGTCACGGGTATCACGCGCCGGGCAATAGTAAGCTATCACGGTGTTTGTCCGAAATTTTCACGTGATCCGGCGGTTCCTGAATGTTCTAGAACCTTCGGGACTAGCATTATAATGTAATATCTATATCGTTATTTCTAGATATATCGCAATTATTACTAGCGTTACGATAACTTATCTGATTAATTACTTATCGCCGCATTGTATTATAGCGTTGTACTTAAATAATTGTAGAGATATGAGAGCATTACGCTAATTAACTTATTAATTAACAATTATCTATGATGTCGCATAATGTTATTCGTGGATTACAAGATCTAAATTAGTCTACAGACGTTAAACTCGCTATTATATAACTATATGTATGTATGTATATCATTATAACTAGTAGTAAAGGTTTATATATTTATATATATGTAATAATGGTATAAATGCACATGTAATATGCCGTGATATATTTACAATGGATGGATGAGGAGTGTGTAAGTGTGTATAAATGCATAAATTTAAGACAAGTTTATATTGTGAGAGGTTGAGTGTGTAATTTAAGTGATACGCTTGGAATATGTATGAATTAGTTATAAGATCCGAAACTATTGCGTTACCATGTATATGATACATTGATTATGTGTATGTTAATATATGAATATGCCTGTAATAAGTTTATAATAGGTTTATTGAGAGTGCTTTATTTGTGCGTACTAATGGGTCACTATGTATATAAATTATTTATAGAGTGTGTGTATTTGCGTGTTACTGGGTGGATAATATGTCTATAATAGTCAGATACTGATTAAACATTGTGTAGATGATAAGTTTATAACGCGCGTATTTTTGTATCATCGGGTATATTAAGTGACTATTGTTATATAATTTTATGGTGTGTTTGTTAAGGAGCGTGTATCTATGTAATTATTTCTGGGTGTTCATTATGCGTTTATACTTGGTTTATGTAGTGTATGATGTGTGTATTATCGTACCACCGTATATATAGGTATGGTCATTTTGTTTATTATGCATATGTACATTGTAATTATCATTCATCCTCAATAAAATGATAACGAAGTTTTGAGAATATTATCACGTTCAAGTTATTTCAGACACCTTGTATAAGTAAGAGTTAATTAAGTAATTGTATATATTGAGTGTGACTATTTAACTTTAGTTATCTTCCAGAGCTTTATTCGTTTTAAACTCTTTATGGGATATTTATATTGTTTTCACTATAATATATATATATATATATATGTATTATGAGTGGTTCATTTTAATTATTATTGGTTTTAATTGATTACTTAAATATTGTCTGAGCCTCGAGGAGTTCTTGTCAGGTCATTATAATTTGCCTTTAAAACATCTGTGGATTATGATATCTGCAGCGAGTCGCATATATATATATATATATATATGTATATGTGCATGCACCAAGTTATCTCCATGGTTGATATATGAAATAATTATAAATGATAGCTGACCGGATTTTTATTGGCAAACCAAATTGGATTCATGGTAAGGAATTATTATGCAGAAGATGGGTTTGATCGAATCTTTTATTATTGTTAAAATTTGGATTTAATGAAATCACTGCGCTGCGGTGGAATATGAGTAAAATTGACAAGTTATTATATTTGGGTGACAGAATCGTTAGACATGTACGTTATTGTGGTATTAATTCGGCTTTGGGATATAAAACTGCATTTAATAGTGAAGGCATAATTATATATTGGAGGTGCGGATTAAAATAAATAAATTATTAAAGTTGAAAATGTGAGGTGTTCCTGAAGTAAAATGGGTCTATAACAATGTGCGCTTAACTTTTTATGGCGGGGCTGTAGCCCTATAAGTTGCTACCTTTTTTGGTTCCTTATGAGCCAAGGCGCCAGGAAATATTTAATTAAGGTCACTGGGCGGGTTTTTTATGTGATGTTTAAACCGTTAAAAATTGGGTGCTTTTCGATGTTGCGACAACTTTTGATATATTGAGAAAAGTGATTTAGACTGTGCATAGGAAGTTGCAATTGCACATACGAGTTACTTGGCTTGCTCAGTTTTAATAATTAATGAAAGTTCATATACAGGGTGTCCCGAAAGTACCGATCGGAGTTTATTATATGAAGCTTATGGAATTTAACCAAAGGAATCGGTCGGTTGTTAAACACTATTTTATACTAATGTTTGGATAATATGACAATGTTAGTTTATATACCGGGTGTCAATTTATTAAGGTGAACATGTATCGGGAGTTGTATTTCCGCTCATTCGCAGTTACGATCTCTTTTCTTGAGTGATTTTAGCTTGTTATATAGATTTACTTTATATTTTTGTTATACCGGGTGGTGGTTAATTCTCGATGCGTGTGTCTATGGTGATGTGTACGTGTATGTTTGTGTTTAGTAAGAGTGATGACGACGAGGTGGAGTGAACATTGGTTTATATTATCGCTATTACTTAATTTACGTTATTCTATTGACGCATACTTAATATTATGTTTCCTTTTTATTTTTCAGATACTGCAACTAGAGTGACAAAACTAAATGGGTAATTATAATAAAATTAAGATGTTCGACCGACTTGGTGGGTCGTTTCTCTTCTCTTTTTCAGGTGCTGAGGAGGCGGACCAGAAGGTGATATACCGGGTGGCCGGAAAATAGGTGAGAATTTTCATTGGACAATTAATTAATTATTTTCCTTCATTTTTAGGTAGGTGATAGGGGAGAACCAGTGATGGGGATAAAACAGGAAAAAAAAAGGAAGAAAAAGAGAAAAAAAAAAAAAGGAAAAGGATGTTTTAGCCGGAAACATAATAAAAGGTATTTATCGGCTTAATCTATTTTTGATAATAACTATATATATATATATGTATATATATAAAAAGAAAAGGAAAGTAAAAGAATTTTATAGGTGCTTAACGCTTACTATGTCTACTTAACAGGTGACGTATGGAGTCAACGGACGGCGACTGGTGTCAAGCGGAGGCGCTGGACGTGACACCCCCCTCCTTAAAAGTGGAGCAGCGTGAAATGATGCGACGGTGAGCTCGTTGAACTCGGCTTACGGTGCGGTTGATAGACGGTTGATCTTTCGTTCCAAGTGCAAGTAGGCTTCTCGCAGGTTGGCGATCTCTGAAGATATGGCGGGAGTCCTCTCCTTGGAAGAGTGGTGAATCGTCATCGTATCCGTGGATTCATGAGAGATGTCCTTCTGGATTCGGTGATCTATCATTGGGCGCGATAATGGAGAATTGCTGAGTGTCTTGGCAGGTGTTTCCTGTTTGGTTGGTTTTTGAGAGTTGGCACTATCATCAGTCATTAACATATCATCATTTGTTAATATGTTTTTATTTTTCAGGCTCGAGTTTCGATAGCTTAACTTTCTTGCTAGGCTTTTCAAGATGATAAATAAGGTGAGTATTATAATTCCACCAATAACTGTTGTTGTTACCGAGACCTCCACGATGTATACAGGGCTCGAGTGGTCTGGTCGTCCTGGAGAGTCGTCTGTGCTTGGATTCTGTACGTCCGAGTGCTCGTGAATCTCGTTTAACTCGTCGATATGTTGACCCCATGGTAGCGTTCTTGATTGGAGGCCTTGAGGATCGATAGCAGACACTTTCAACTCTGGAGTGAATACGTACCATTTGTTTCTCATTTTGTACATTGCCGTAGCAAGCGGATCGCATTCAATTTCTGTGCCTTCGCCAGATATAACGCGTGTTCTTGGCTTTAGGTACATGGGCTTCCCGTCTATTATTACTGGGAGCTCCTGGAAACAGCTTTCCGTGGCCCTGATCCGTGCGGGTACAGGAGTACATCGAAATACTTGTACAGCTTCCCCTCGTACGCGCGCTGAGTATCCTGGTGTTTTTGTGACGGCGTACGCAAATGATGGAGGGTCTTGGTGAGCCATGGCGGTCAAGGCGTGTAATTTTGTTACTTCCGTGAGGCATTTCCTCATGACAAGGTCTTCGTAGGTATTTTCTACGCTCAGGTCTGTCTTTGTGTTACTCTTGTACGAAAAGTACGAGTGGTGAGATCGGTGCACCTTATTTACGGATGGTTGATTCTTTACGTAAGAGTCGTTGATTTCCCGTATTACTAGTCGGGGGTTTTCGGTCTGTATCACAGTGGCGTTGCAGACGTCGTGACGCGCTCGAGCAAACGCGAGCAGGTTGGTGTTTTCTACCGTTAAGGCGTATGCCGTGGGACGTCCCGTAATTTGTAGTCTTTTGGCAATTCCTCTATACAAGACGGTATGCCGTAGTTGAGTGCATCCTCCGTGAACAAAGGGGGACCAGAAATTATGAAAGCCCTCTTCGTCGGTGCATTCAAGGTCGATGTATGTGCAACTAGCACCACTAGGTAAGAATATCTTGGTTTCCATCGTGTCGATCTTGACAATGGTCCGTTTGAACGTTATGTGCAAGTACACGTTTATGACGCGTTTTGTTTTCAGGTCGTCTGATGGCAGGTTGTGGGCGCTGACGGTTTCGGTCGGCGGAATAGTGCGGCTATTCACGCGGTTGGCGGAAAGGCCGTCAAGGGTCTGGTTCCCGAATTGCAGTTTCCCTTGTGCGTGTATGTGCATGCATACAGGAGCAGATACAGATAAGTAATGTCGTTTATTGCTGGTAGGTGTTGTAGATTCCCTCGTGGTGTGGTCCGTGTGGCTGATCACGTAGTCTATCTCTATGCGGCAGCTTAGTACGTCCGCTGTGGTGAGTCTGGGCTTCGCGAGGATCTCCACGCTCACATCTCGGGTGATTGGAAGCTTCCCGTGTAATCGACAGGCGTTGTTATCGAGCAGCGAGATTGTGGTCCCGTTGTCGCACGGCGTGTTGCAGTCGTAGCCTACGAGGGCGTTGCAGTCCTGGGTTGCCAGATACGCTAGGAAGACGATCAGTGAGGCCATTGTGAACTCTATGTTGATTCTGCTTAAGAGAAAAATGTAGAACAGTACGTTCCGGTCTGAACCAGAAAATGGAGAAGATAACTGAGTAATCCAATCTGAAACAGAAGAAAGGTAGTCATCCTGGTTCGCCGTAGTGGGCTTTCCGTAGTCTATTGACGTGCACTATTCGCGTTGATTTATTAATTTGAATTCGCACGTTTTCGTGGTCGAGGATTTCGATAATGCGGTACGGGCCGTGATATTCTTTTCCGAATTTATCTGTTTTACTCTCGTTTAATAGAAAGACGTTATCGTTTGCGTTGAAAGTCGTCGGGTTTACGCGTTTGTCGTAGTAATTTTTGGAGCGCTCTTTAGCCCTAATGAGATTAGCTCTAGCGACTTCCTGTATATCACAGATTTTTTCGAACAGGTTTGTTAAGTAGGAGTGATATGTTTCAGGATCTTCTTCGGGGTTGTGTCCCGATGGAACTCTGGCGACACGTCCGAAGATCAATTCGTGAGGTGTGTACCCGGTACCTTCGTGTACTGAGGTATTATACGAAAAACTGGCACGCTCAATGAGGTCGTCCCATGCTTCTTCCTTATTGACGAAGCACTTCAGGTATTCCATTAGAACGAGGTGCGACCTTTCGAGTGACCCATTAGATTGTGGATGGTGAGCAGTCGTTCGGAAGTGTTGGATACGGAACTTTTTGGTTACGCTTTTCATGAGTACACCGGTAAAGTTCGTCCCTTGGTCGGTGAGTATGCTTCGGGGGCATCCAAAACGACAGATAAAATAGTGGATAAAGGCGTTCGCCGTGGTTTCGCCTCTAGCGTCTGGTAGTGGTGCGTATACTGAGTATTTTGTGAGGAGATCTTGCATCGTTAGAACGTATGAGTTGCCGCTAGGAGTGGTTCTGAGTGGTCCTACTATGTCGAGAGCCACTTTGTCGAAGGCGCGTCCAGGTGTGTCGGTCAATATCATTGGTTGTCGAGTCTTCCTTCTGACTAGTTTCATAGATTGACACGTTCGACAATTCCTGATGTAGTTTAATATATCGCCTTTCATTTTGTTCCATGTAAACCTTTGTTTAATTCGCTGGTACGTCTTCGTGACGCCCTTGTGTCCACCGACGGCAGATTCGTGATTTTCGCGGATTATCGCTGTACGGTCCTCTACCGGAGGGGTGACGGTTGGTCCATGACATATGCTGATGGTGACGGGCCTTTCGGAGAGTATCGCTTGCAGTGTCTGTAAGACTCGATCCCATGGTATCGTGTCGAGGCTGGGTGTCTCTCGTATGCTAACAGTATGTAGTTGTAATTCCGTCATCACGTCGAGGGTTGATCTGAAACATTCCTTTAAGATTTCTTCGTCCAATAATGTTGTTCTTTTCTCTTTTGCAGGTAGTACTATAATGTGTCGTCCCGCGTCTATGGATGGATAGACTCGCGCTCTTCCGAGCATTAAGTCGTCTAGCGGAGGTAGGTATCCATCTTGCTGTAATTCCATAGCTCCTTTATCGAAGGGGTGTTTATCAACGGTGACCAGTATGATTGTGTTATCGTTGCAATTCAGTAATGGTATGTTGCGTTTTTTTATACGGCATCTTGTGCTATGGGTGGTTATTAATTCTGGTCTCATTTGCAGAGTTTCTTCTTCGGGAAGAATTTCCAAGGTATCGAATTCCTTATCGCTGTTGTCGTCAACAGTGGTTTCGTCCGGCGGTTCTGTCACGGGGTCGGGTGGAGGTTCTGGGGGTATAGAAGGTAAGTGTGATATTGTTTTTCCTCGTGACTGAAATTGCGCTACGTTATCGACGCGTTCATTGTTCGTCTGTTCGTCAAGGAGGTCCAAGAGTCCTTTCGTAATTAACGGTGGTGATTGTTGGTTATTCGTGAAACGTGGGGAAGGTGAAGGATGGGAAGATGTGGGGAGAGGTATTGGGATGTCGACCTAGGTCGACGCCGCACCTTGATGCGACAAGAGGAAGGCAGTGCTCCTGCCCGTAGAGATGATAGTCGGGATCGACGTTTTGTGTTGGTGTATTAAGAAGAGGAAGAGAGGGGGTAAATGTATTTTGGTTTTGTAGCGTATTTTGTTTGTTAAATGATGAGTTTGATTGTTTGTTGTTTTCAATGTGTATCTTGGTCTTTGTGTTATTGTGTAGTTTGTTTGGTTGTTTATTTTTGCATGTAGTAAAATTATCTTGACTCGTTGCAGGTGCAGTGCGTGCTTCTTGGGTGCGAAGGCTTTTGCTCGCTTGAATTTTGACGGGACTATTGCCCGATGGGCTAGAGGGTTGCCTCAGAGGCTCCCTGGAAGGGGGGTCCTGTGATATTTTTGTTACTTCTGTTAGCGTAACGGTAGGTATTATGATTTCTACTTCTTCGTCTAATGTATTCGTGATGCCGATATATGCCTTGTCGTTGATACACGTGACAAGTGCATCTCCGGCGAAGACCGCGTCGCGGGCGCGTATCGGGGCGAGATAACCCGTTTTAATTTCCGGATTAGCTATGCGGACCGTGATTCCCAGCTTCATACGTGAGGGTATGACAATGGACTCCTTGTCCTTGAATGGAAACGCGCAGTCGCGCCACGTGATTAACTTATTACCGTAATTAATGCACGCGTTATGTTCAGTGAAGAACGACGAACCTAATATGCCCTGTGTGATTATAGGGAATTCGTCGGCTACCACGTGGAAAACTACTGGGGTTTCCGAAACGTATGCTATGGCGGATCCCAGAGTGGTGACAACATTTTCGGTGATACCCGTTAATTGGATAGTCTCCTTGTTGTTGATTTGAATATCGGATTTAATGCAACCTTTCTTTATTATATTAGGCTGTGCTCCTGTATCGAGCATGAAGGCTGTTGGTCCTCGGAAAGACGGTGATGCGAGCTCGACGGCCGGTACGTTTCCGTCGTCTCCTCGGAGGACGTGAAGGGATCTGGTTTCCCTTCCATGCAGAGGGTGGAGCGGATTTGGAAAGGGCCTCGGGACGCTCCGTTGACCGAGACCTCTGTTCGGTTTCCCGAATTTCGCGGAGGTGGATTATTCATATTACTATTAGCGTGCGTATTATGAGAGTTATTGGAATAATTATTATTATTATTGAAATTATTATTATTATTGTTATTGTACTTTTCGCGATACTGTCGTTTACGGCACTCGTGTATGAGGTGTCCGATCTTTTGGCAGTACCCGCAAATTTTTCGTTCGTGTGCATTCCCGGGACCGGGCGGCGTATTCGCTACCGCAGTCTGATCGCGTTGGAGAATTTGCGTCACGGGGGCCGGTGCAGCGTTACTATTGTGATTATTGTTACCGTTCGCGTTTCGAGTGCTCTTGTATCTTATCTCCTCTCTTTCTAGGCGTTTATTAATTGTGACCACTTTAGAGCAGGCGTCGGGGAGGCTACTATATCCTTCAGCGCGAAGTTCTATTCTATATTCGCGTGGAAGTCCTTCGTAAAACGCTTCTAACGCGAAACCTTCTATTCCGGCAATCTCATTTTCGGATAACGGTCTACCGAGTTGGACTTGATCTCCTTCAATTATGGCCGTTTTCAGATCCTTAACACGCCCGATGTAGTCAAGTATGTGCTCGTTCGGCTTTTTGTATGCCATGCTTAATTGTCCGCGATAATAGTTCGAGCTTCTAGCGGGACCGAAAGTTCGCCTGAGGCAGTCGAGAAATTTTTCCACGGTCGGGTGGATTTCATCCTCTACGGCTAAATATGCGTGGTGCGTTAATTTATTTCGTAGCATACGGACAAATAATGCTTCGTCTACCAACGGTACCGATTCTTTTGCCCTTTTGCATGCCCTAGCGAATTGTAGCACGGGGATGTTATGCCCGTCGTATTTCGGCACCAGTTCGAGAGCGTCGCGCAGATATGATTTCGGATATCCCATAGGATAATGAGAACCGTCGATTCCGGCGGCTGAGGTCGTGGGCTTGATATCGTTATACGAGGCGTTCGACATGTTAAACGATGGAGGCGCGTTATTTGTTACGTCCGCTGGGCTCGAGGCCTGCAAACCGGGTAGATTTTTAGCGAACGCGCGCATCATGTTTTCCAACATTTCAGTTCGGATTTTTAATTCTCTTTCTTTTTCGCGTAGATCTCTAAAAGCTTCCTCATGGTTTTCGCGTTCTATGTTCCCCGAGAGATCATCGGATTGAGCCATATTTAAAGGTAAGTATTTATTATCGATGGTATAGCAGGACTCGCGGTTGCGAACGATTGTGCGTATATAATTTCTTTTTGTTGCGGGTATGCGAAAGCGGAATCGCGTACAATCACCAGTTATCACGATTATGAACAGGTAATTATCACCTAAGAGGTTAGTGGTTAAATTAGTTTGGATACATATAACATGGATACATATATTTTACGAAGAATTTTGAAGTAGTATTAAGGTATAAGGATTGATGGACAACGACCGATTTATTTATTTATTGAGGTTTGAAAAGACTTTAATTGTAACTTTACTTTTAATTTCCTTCGAGACTAGTAAAAGAAATAATTCGCGATGATGATTTTAAGAAAGAAAGATTTTCTTGAGAAAATGTACTCGTTTTCGATAACGAAGAATAGTAACTTTTATTTTTGCACTGATTTTTAGCGGTAACATCCCACCGCTGTCACCAGTTGTTACGTCCCGCCGCTGTCACCAGTTGTTACATCCTCTGCGTTCGCGAGCGAGGTGCGGTTACGATGGTTGGTGTACGCGGATCGCGGTGGCCGAGCGGTAAACCTGTCACGATCAGCGTAGCGGTGCACCGGAAACTAGAGGTCGGGACGTAATAGATAATAGGGAGGATGTGAAGTGAGTAGACAATGAATGCAGATTGTTTACGTATACTGATTTTTATGTATTTATCATTATTTTATAATAAACA
This sequence comes from Anoplolepis gracilipes, assembly GCF_047496725.1. Classification (NCBI taxonomy): domain Eukaryota; kingdom Metazoa; phylum Arthropoda; class Insecta; order Hymenoptera; family Formicidae; genus Anoplolepis; species Anoplolepis gracilipes. The sequence goes on from NW_027328680.1 coordinate 55,318, forward strand.
TATATGTACAGTTATATTATATTTTTCAAGACGATTAGACAATTAAATCACGGACGGTTATCAGGAGGCGAATTGATAGGTGCTTCAGCGGACGACAGGATGCATACTCGCCCGAAGAAAGCCTGGGAGGAAATGATCCTCGGTTGCGTAATCCCGAAGTCTATCAACGGCGGGGGCACGGGCCACGGACGGTATTCGATAGGCGGTAAGGGCCTATGTGAGGAAGCGACGACCCCGCTACTGGATGCCGGTGGAGTGACGGCGTCGTGTAGCTGATCAGGGGTTGATGACTCCGATGTATGGGTTCCCGGTGGAGGGTAAGTGAAATACCCGACGGATGCTGGGCTCTGACTACCTGGTGGCGACGCAGCTGTTCGGACCGTCAGGTAGGAGCCGCCTTGGTATAGTGACCGGATGAGGCGCTTCAATTGGTGAGCACGCCCTGCTCGACGTGACCGACCCATGACGCAGCTAAGAAGGTAAGCGAAATCATAATCGACGCCATAGTTGAATACGCGGAGGGGGATAGACTGGGGTTAGTAATAGTAACGCGAGTGATGAAAAGAAAAAAAAAACATACGCGTTAAAGTAAATTGGTAAACGAGTTGACTTGACCTTATCTGACGGGTTGCGGGGACAGGGTGAGCCTTAATGAGTTTACTTTAATTTAATATTTATTCTATATTTTAGATCAAGAAGAGCGATCGGAGGAATTGTGAGAGACGCCCTGACAGAGGCGCGGTTCGTGGACTGAGAGGAGGCAGATCGCCCTGACAGAGGCGCGCTGCACGCTAGGAGGCGGAATGCCCTGAAAGAGGCGCTCCTCGGAGAAGAGAGTCGTTCGCCCTGAGAGAGGCGTGCGACCTAGAGAGGGGTAGTCCGGCTCTGAAGGAGGCGCACTACGAAGGATGAAGGCAGAGCCGCCCTGAATGAGGCGCACTGCTAGAAGGGACGTAGAATCGCCCTGAGAGAGGCACACTACGTAGGAAGGATGTAGGTCGCCCTGGAGGAGGCGCCCTACGGTGTAGGTAAGAATGGTTATCGCTCTCTGTCTAATGACATTCCCTATGAAGACGTCCGAATAAAATATTAATCTCTTCGATTATAAGTTACAGATATCTGAGGCTCTGGGTATGTCAAGGCGGACGTCGCGGACCTTGCCACTGGTGAGCGGATAAGGGAAAAGAAAAGAAAAAAAAAAGAAAGAAAGAAAAGAGAAAAAAAAAAATATATATAGGAAGAAGCTATAGGGAATACAAGAACGCCCTGGAGGAGGCGCGCGTCGCCGCAGGATGAAAGAGAGAGCCCGAAGTAGGCTTGAAGGAAGGATGACCTCGTCAGATAAGTAGCACTAATTTGCCCGATAATTTCAATATTAAAATTAGAATAGAAAGCTTGTCTTTATATTTACAGGTATAGACGCGAGAGGTTAACGGCGAGAAGAATTGACACCGAAAAGATGACCGACGCCCGGAATGGACAGGGGCCGCGAACTGACACAAGTATGTATATTTCGAGTAATTACACGTAAACAATATGATTAATGATTACACGAATATATCTTAATAATTACGACAACGTACTCACTTCACTAAATTGTTATGTGTTACAGGAACCACTGGGAAGCACACTGTAACGCGGGTGTACACAAGAATGTGGATCTACAATATTAGTATTACAACATTAGTTAATAGAACTTTCCTTCGACTATGATTTCACGCACAGACTGGTTTCGGACGCGTAAACGATATTATAGATAGGCGGCATTAACAATTGCATGGAGAGGAAAAGATAATACGCTTATATTGTTGATAGAAGTAATTCACTGCAAACGAAAATTTAGATAAAATATCTTTAAAAGTGATAGATAGAATTCGATATGTATTGTGAGCGCCGTGGAAATCGATAAAGAGAAAGGAAATATAATAGTAACAGTGGATACAAATAATCAAGAATAGATTTATACGACAGTAAACGTAAGAACTGAAGGCTAATTAATAGTATTCGCGATATGCTAGTCTCGAAGTCTCTCCGAATTAATGATTTTGTGTGAATAATACCGTAATGAACTAGAAACCACTGATTCGAAGATATAATATTAATTACACTGCGCGAAAACTTGCGAGAGCGTATGTATGATTGAATGTTATAAGGATAACCGATTATTAAATCGTATAAATGACTGTCTGTACGTACAATGAATTTACTGGGTACTGTATGAATCGAGTATTGACTGCTGATCGAATACTGATTATGCGAAAACTGAATGGTCGGAACGAACCGTACAACAGATTTTACTGTCGGGCGAAAGCCGAATACTAAATATGATCTGAACTGTCTAATGATCTGAACTGTCTAGGCGAGAACTGAATACTCTGATTTTTGAGCACACGGTGCTCCCGTTTATATACCCGTGGTCGCTGAGGGCTCCCACCTTCTGAATTATAGCGCGCGCAACGTGGTCCGATCCTGGTCATGCTTGTTTGTCACGGGTATCACGCGCCGGGCAATAGTAAGCTATCACGGTGTTTGTCCGAAATTTTCACGTGATCCGGCGGTTCCTGAATGTTCTAGAACCTTCGGGACTAGCATTATAATGTAATATCTATATCGTTATTTCTAGATATATCGCAATTATTACTAGCGTTACGATAACTTATCTGATTAATTACTTATCGCCGCATTGTATTATAGCGTTGTACTTAAATAATTGTAGAGATATGAGAGCATTACGCTAATTAACTTATTAATTAACAATTATCTATGATGTCGCATAATGTTATTCGTGGATTACAAGATCTAAATTAGTCTACAGACGTTAAACTCGCTATTATATAACTATATGTATGTATGTATATCATTATAACTAGTAGTAAAGGTTTATATATTTATATATATGTAATAATGGTATAAATGCACATGTAATATGCCGTGATATATTTACAATGGATGGATGAGGAGTGTGTAAGTGTGTATAAATGCATAAATTTAAGACAAGTTTATATTGTGAGAGGTTGAGTGTGTAATTTAAGTGATACGCTTGGAATATGTATGAATTAGTTATAAGATCCGAAACTATTGCGTTACCATGTATATGATACATTGATTATGTGTATGTTAATATATGAATATGCCTGTAATAAGTTTATAATAGGTTTATTGAGAGTGCTTTATTTGTGCGTACTAATGGGTCACTATGTATATAAATTATTTATAGAGTGTGTGTATTTGCGTGTTACTGGGTGGATAATATGTCTATAATAGTCAGATACTGATTAAACATTGTGTAGATGATAAGTTTATAACGCGCGTATTTTTGTATCATCGGGTATATTAAGTGACTATTGTTATATAATTTTATGGTGTGTTTGTTAAGGAGCGTGTATCTATGTAATTATTTCTGGGTGTTCATTATGCGTTTATACTTGGTTTATGTAGTGTATGATGTGTGTATTATCGTACCACCGTATATATAGGTATGGTCATTTTGTTTATTATGCATATGTACATTGTAATTATCATTCATCCTCAATAAAATGATAACGAAGTTTTGAGAATATTATCACGTTCAAGTTATTTCAGACACCTTGTATAAGTAAGAGTTAATTAAGTAATTGTATATATTGAGTGTGACTATTTAACTTTAGTTATCTTCCAGAGCTTTATTCGTTTTAAACTCTTTATGGGATATTTATATTGTTTTCACTATAATATATATATATATATATATGTATTATGAGTGGTTCATTTTAATTATTATTGGTTTTAATTGATTACTTAAATATTGTCTGAGCCTCGAGGAGTTCTTGTCAGGTCATTATAATTTGCCTTTAAAACATCTGTGGATTATGATATCTGCAGCGAGTCGCATATATATATATATATATATATGTATATGTGCATGCACCAAGTTATCTCCATGGTTGATATATGAAATAATTATAAATGATAGCTGACCGGATTTTTATTGGCAAACCAAATTGGATTCATGGTAAGGAATTATTATGCAGAAGATGGGTTTGATCGAATCTTTTATTATTGTTAAAATTTGGATTTAATGAAATCACTGCGCTGCGGTGGAATATGAGTAAAATTGACAAGTTATTATATTTGGGTGACAGAATCGTTAGACATGTACGTTATTGTGGTATTAATTCGGCTTTGGGATATAAAACTGCATTTAATAGTGAAGGCATAATTATATATTGGAGGTGCGGATTAAAATAAATAAATTATTAAAGTTGAAAATGTGAGGTGTTCCTGAAGTAAAATGGGTCTATAACAATGTGCGCTTAACTTTTTATGGCGGGGCTGTAGCCCTATAAGTTGCTACCTTTTTTGGTTCCTTATGAGCCAAGGCGCCAGGAAATATTTAATTAAGGTCACTGGGCGGGTTTTTTATGTGATGTTTAAACCGTTAAAAATTGGGTGCTTTTCGATGTTGCGACAACTTTTGATATATTGAGAAAAGTGATTTAGACTGTGCATAGGAAGTTGCAATTGCACATACGAGTTACTTGGCTTGCTCAGTTTTAATAATTAATGAAAGTTCATATACAGGGTGTCCCGAAAGTACCGATCGGAGTTTATTATATGAAGCTTATGGAATTTAACCAAAGGAATCGGTCGGTTGTTAAACACTATTTTATACTAATGTTTGGATAATATGACAATGTTAGTTTATATACCGGGTGTCAATTTATTAAGGTGAACATGTATCGGGAGTTGTATTTCCGCTCATTCGCAGTTACGATCTCTTTTCTTGAGTGATTTTAGCTTGTTATATAGATTTACTTTATATTTTTGTTATACCGGGTGGTGGTTAATTCTCGATGCGTGTGTCTATGGTGATGTGTACGTGTATGTTTGTGTTTAGTAAGAGTGATGACGACGAGGTGGAGTGAACATTGGTTTATATTATCGCTATTACTTAATTTACGTTATTCTATTGACGCATACTTAATATTATGTTTCCTTTTTATTTTTCAGATACTGCAACTAGAGTGACAAAACTAAATGGGTAATTATAATAAAATTAAGATGTTCGACCGACTTGGTGGGTCGTTTCTCTTCTCTTTTTCAGGTGCTGAGGAGGCGGACCAGAAGGTGATATACCGGGTGGCCGGAAAATAGGTGAGAATTTTCATTGGACAATTAATTAATTATTTTCCTTCATTTTTAGGTAGGTGATAGGGGAGAACCAGTGATGGGGATAAAACAGGAAAAAAAAAGGAAGAAAAAGAGAAAAAAAAAAAAAGGAAAAGGATGTTTTAGCCGGAAACATAATAAAAGGTATTTATCGGCTTAATCTATTTTTGATAATAACTATATATATATATATGTATATATATAAAAAGAAAAGGAAAGTAAAAGAATTTTATAGGTGCTTAACGCTTACTATGTCTACTTAACAGGTGACGTATGGAGTCAACGGACGGCGACTGGTGTCAAGCGGAGGCGCTGGACGTGACAATATATAAACCTTTACTACTAGTTATAATGATATACATACATACATATAGTTATATAATAGCGAGTTTAACGTCTGTAGACTAATTTAGATCTTGTAATCCACGAATAACATTATGCGACATCATAGATAATTGTTAATTAATAAGTTAATTAGCGTAATGCTCTCATATCTCTACAATTATTTAAGTACAACGCTATAATACAATGCGGCGATAAGTAATTAATCAGATAAGTTATCGTAACGCTAGTAATAATTGCGATATATCTAGAAATAACGATATAGATATTACATTATAATGCTAGTCCCGAAGGTTCTAGAACATTCAGGAACCGCCGGATCACGTGAAAATTTCGGACAAACACCGTGATAGCTTACTATTGCCCGGCGCGTGATACCCGTGACAAACAAGCATGACCAGGATCGGACCACGTTGCGCGCGCTATAATTCAGAAGGTGGGAGCCCTCAGCGACCACGGGTATATAAACGGGAGCACCGTGTGCTCAAAAATCAGAGTATTCAGTTCTCGCCTAGACAGTTCAGATCATTAGACAGTTCAGATCATATTTAGTATTCGGCTTTCGCCCGACAGTAAAATCTGTTGCACGGTTCGTTCCGACCATTCAGTTTTCGCATAATCAGTATTCGATCAGCAGTCAATACTCGATTCATACAGTACCCAGTAAATTCATTGTACGTACAGACAGTCATTTATACGATTTAATAATCGGTTATCCTTATAACATTCAATCATACATACGCTCTCGCAAGTTTTCGCGCAGTGTAATTAATATTATATCTTCGAATCAGTGGTTTCTAGTTCATTACGGTATTATTCACACAAAATCATTAATTCAGAGAGACTTCGAGACTAGCATATCGCGAATACTATTAATTAGCCTTCAGTTCTTACGTTTACTGTCGTATAAATCTATTCTTGATTATTTGTATCTACTGTTACTATTATATTTCCTTTCTCTTTATCGATTTCCACGGCGCTCACAATACATATCGAATTCTATCTATCACTTTTAAAGATATTTTATCTAAATTTTCGTTTGCAGTGAATTACTTCTATCAACAATATAAGCGTATTATCTTTTCCTCTCCATGCAATTGTTAATGCCGCCTATCTATAATATCGTTTACGCGTCCGAAACCAGTCTGTGCGTGAAATCATAGTCGAAGGAAAGTTCTATTAACTAATGTTGTAATACTAATATTGTAGATCCACATTCTTGTGTACACCCGCGTTACAGTGTGCTTCCCAGTGGTTCCTGTAACACATAACAATTTAGTGAAGTGAGTACGTTGTCGTAATTATTAAGATATATTCGTGTAATCATTAATCATATTGTTTACGTGTAATTACTCGAAATATACATACTTGTGTCAGTTCGCGGCCCCTGTCCATTCCGGGCGTCGGTCATCTTTTCGGTGTCAATTCTTCTCGCCGTTAACCTCTCGCGTCTATACCTGTAAATATAAAGACAAGCTTTCTATTCTAATTTTAATATTGAAATTATCGGGCAAATTAGTGCTACTCATCTGACGAGGTCATCCTTCCTTCAAGCCTACTTCGGGCTCTCTCTTTCATCCTGCGGCGACGCGCGCCTCCTCCAGGGCGTTCTTGTATTCCCTATAGCTTCTTCCTATATATTTTTTTTTTTCTCTTTTCTTTCTTTCTTTTTTTTTTTTTCTTTTCCCTTATCCGCTCACCAGTGGCAAGGTCCGCGACGTCCGCCTTGACATACCCAGAGCCTCAGATATCTGTAACTTATAATCGAAGAGATTAATATTTTATTCGGACGTCCTTATAGGGAATGTCATTAGACAGAGAGCGATAACCATTCTTACCTACACCGTAGGGCGCCTCCTCCAGGGCGACCTACATCCTTCCTACGTAGTGTGCCTCTTTCAGGGCGATTCTACGTCCCTTCTAGCAGTGCGCCTCATTCAGGGCGGCTCTGCCTTCATCCTTCGTAGTGCGCCTCCTTCAGAGCCGGACTACCCCTCTCTAGGTCGCACGCCTCTCTCAGGGCGAACGACTCTCTTCTCCGAGGAGCGCCTCTTTCAGGGCATTCCGCCTCCTAGCGTGCAGCGCGCCTCTGTCAGGGCGATCTGCCTCCTCTCAGTCCACGAACCGCGCCTCTGTCAGGGCGTCTCTCACAATTCCTCCGATCGCTCTTCTTGATCTAAAATATAGAATAAATATTAAATTAAAGTAAACTCATTAAGGCTCACCCTGTCCCCGCAACCCGTCAGATAAGGTCAAGTCAACTCGTTTACCAATTTACTTTAACGCGTATGTTTTTTTTTTTCCTTTTCATCACTCGCGTTACTATTACTAACCCCAGTCTATACCCCTCCGCGTATTCAACTATGGCGTCGATTATGATTTCGCTTACCTTCTTAGCTGCGTCATGGGTCGGTCACGTCGAGCAGGGCGTGCTCACCAATTGAAGCGCCTCATCCGGTCACTATACCAAGGCGGCTCCTACCTGACGGTCCGAACAGCTGCGTCGCCACCAGGTAGTCAGAGCCCAGCATCCGTCGGGTATTTCACTTACCCTCCACCGGGAACCCATACATCGGAGTCATCAACCCCTGACCAGCTACACGACGCCGTCACACCACCGGCATCCAGTAGCGGGGTCGTCGCTTCCTCACATAGGCCCTTACCGCCTATCGAATACCGTCCGTGGCCCGTGCCCCTGCCGTTGATAGACTTCGGGATTACGCAACCGAGGATCATTTCCTCCCAGGCTTTCTTCGGGCGAGTATGCATCCTGTCGTCCGCTGAAGCACCTATCAATTCGCCTCCTGATAACCGTCCGTGATTTAATTGTCTAATCGTCTTGAAAAATATAATATAACTGTACATATATGTTTATTATAAAATAATGATAAATACATAAAAATCAGTATACGTAAACAATCTGCATTCATTGTCTACTCACTTCACATCCTCCCTATTATCTATTACGTCCCGACCTCTAGTTTCCGGTGCACCGCTACGCTGATCGTGACAGGTTTACCGCTCGGCCACCGCGATCCGCGTACACCAACCATCGTAACCGCACCTCGCTCGCGAACGCAGAGGACGTAACAACTGGTGACAGCGGCGGGACGTAACAGGCCCCTCTCTGACCACTGAAACTCTGTGGAGCGTGGTGGTCGGACGTAAAAGAAAAAGAAAGGTAGGACAGACTCCCCTCCCCTCCAAAACTGTACCCGTTGCTGCGGCCCGGTCACCGCCCAGTGAACAGGGTAAGCGAAAGCAGGGGCAGGTAGCGGGGGAAGAGAAACCCGGTAAGAGGAAGGTTCCCAAAACCTCGGCGGTTATGATAACCTGCTCAGAAGGGAAATATGGCGAGAACATGGCCGCCATCAGGAAGGAGGTAAAACTTGATCAATTGGGAATCAAGGAAGGAAGCCTCAAGATAAAGAAAGGTCTCACAGGAGCCTTAATTCAGGAGATTTCCGGCGAGGACAAGGCACGCAAGGCGGGGCAACTCGCCAAACGTGTAAAAGAGGTGACGGGGGACAACGAAGGGGTGCGAGTCACGTGCCCCCAGAAAATGGCCGACCTCCGCATTCGGGGGCTGGAGGACTCCATTACCCGGGCGGAGATTGTTGCGGGGTAATGGATTGCAATCTCCGGGGAGGGTAAATGCGGGTTCTCGGACGTCAAAGTGGGAGCGTTCGTAAAGGCTCCCCGCACCGGCCTCAATACGGTGTTGGTGCAGTGCCCAATAGACGCGGCAAACAAACTGATACAGATGGGAAAAGTACCGATATCGTGGTACAAGCTACCCATCGAGTTGTTGCCGCGGCTCCCCCTCCGATGCTTTAAGTTGTTACGTCCCGCCGCTGTCACCAGTTGTTACGTTCTCTGCGTTCGCGAGCGAGGTGCGGTTACGATGGTTGGTGTACGCGGATCGCGGTGGCCGAGCGGTAAACCTGTCACGATCAGCGTAGCGGTGCACCGGAAACTAGAGGTCGGGACGTAATAGATAATAGGGAGGATGTGAAGTGAGTAGACAATGAATGCAGATTGTTTACGTATACTGATTTTTATGTATTTATCATTATTTTATAATAAACATATATGTACAGTTATATTATATTTTTCAAGACGATTAGACAATTAAATCACGGACGGTTATCAGGAGGCGAATTGATAGGTGCTTCAGCGGACGACAGGATGCATACTCGCCCGAAGAAAGCCTGGGAGGAAATGATCCTCGGTTGCGTAATCCCGAAGTCTATCAACGGCGGGGGCACGGGCCACGGACGGTATTCGATAGGCGGTAAGGGCCTATGTGAGGAAGCGACGACCCCGCTACTGGATGCCGGTGGAGTGACGGCGTCGTGTAGCTGGTCAGGGGTTGATGACTCCGATGTATGGGTTCCCGGTGGAGGGTAAGTGAAATACCCGACGGATGCTGGGCTCTGACTACCTGGTGGCGACGCAGCTGTTCGGACCGGCAGGTAGGAGCCGCCTTGGTATTGTTACGTCCCGCCGCTGTCACCAGTTGTTACGTCCTCTGCGTTCGCGAGCGAGGTGCGGTTACGATGGTTGGTGTACGCGGATCGCGGTGGCCGAGCGGTAAACCTGTCACGATCAGCGTAGCGGTGCACCGGAAACTAGAGGTCGGGACGTAATAGATAATAGGGAGGATGTGAAGTGAGTAGACAATGAATGCAGATTGTTTACGTATACTGATTTTTATGTATTTATCATTATTTTATAATAAACATATATGTACAGTTATATTATATTTTTCAAGACGATTAGACAATTAAATCACGGACGGTTATCAGGAGGCGAATTGATAGGTGCTTCAGCGGACGACAGGATGCATACTCGCCCGAAGAAAGCCTGGGAGGAAATGATCCTCGGTTGCGTAATCCCGAAGTCTATCAACGGCGGGGGCACGGGCCACGGACGGTATTCGATAGGCGGTAAGGGCCTATGTGAGGAAGCGACGACCCCGCTACTGGATGCCGGTGGAGTGACGGCGTCGTGTAGCTGATCAGGGGTTGATGACTCCGATGTATGGGTTCCCGGTGGAGGGTAAGTGAAATACCCGACGGATGCTGGGCTCTGACTACCTGGTGGCGACGCAGCTGTTCGGACCGTCAGGTAGGAGCCGCCTTGGTATAGTGACCGGATGAGGCGCTTCAATTGGTGAGCACGCCCTGCTCGACGTGACCGACCCATGACGCAGCTAAGAAGGTAAGCGAAATCATAATCGACGCCATAGTTGAATACGCGGAGGGGGATAGACTGGGGTTAGTAATAGTAACGCGAGTGATGAAAAGAAAAAAAAAACATACGCGTTAAAGTAAATTGGTAAACGAGTTGACTTGACCTTATCTGACGGGTTGCGGGGACAGGGTGAGCCTTAATGAGTTTACTTTAATTTAATATTTATTCTATATTTTAGATCAAGAAGAGCGATCGGAGGAATTGTGAGAGACGCCCTGACAGAGGCGCGGTTCGTGGACTGAGAGGAGGCAGATCGCCCTGACAGAGGCGCGCTGCACGCTAGGAGGCGGAATGCCCTGAAAGAGGCGCTCCTCGGAGAAGAGAGTCGTTCGCCCTGAGAGAGGCGTGCGACCTAGCGAGGGGTAGTCCGGCTCTGAAGGAGGCGCACTACGAAGGATGAAGGCAGAGCCGCCCTGAATGAGGCGCACTGCTAGAAGGGACGTAGAATCGCCCTGAAAGAGGCACACTACGTAGGAAGGATGTAGGTCGCCCTGGAGGAGGCGCCCTACGGTGTAGGTAAGAATGGTTATCGCTCTCTGTCTAATGACATTCCCTATGAAGACGTCCGAATAAAATATTAATCTCTTCGATTATAAGTTACAGATATCTGAGGCTCTGGGTATGTCAAGGCGGACGTCGCGGACCTTGCCACTGGTGAGCGGATAAGGGAAAAGAAAAAAAAAAAAGAAAGAAAGAAAAGAGAAAAAAAAAAATATATAGGAAGAAGCTATAGGGAATACAAGAACGCCCTGGAGGAGGCGCGCGTCGCCGCAGGATGAAAGAGAGAGCCCGAAGTAGGCTTGAAGGAAGGATGACCTCGTCAGATGAGTAGCACTAATTTGCCCGATAATTTCAATATTAAAATTAGAATAGAAAGCTTGTCTTTATATTTACAGGTATAGACGCGAGAGGTTAACGGCGAGAAGAATTGACACCGAAAAGATGACCGACGCCCGGAATGGACAGGGGCCGCGAACTGACACAAGTATGTATATTTCGAGTAATTACACGTAAACAATATGATTAATGATTACACGAATATATCTTAATAATTACGACAACGTACTCACTTCACTAAATTGTTATGTGTTACAGGAACCACTGGGAAGCACACTGTAACGCGGGTGTACACAAGAATGTGGATCTACAATATTAGTATTACAACATTAGTTAATAGAACTTTCCTTCGACTATGATTTCACGCACAGACTGGTTTCGGACGCGTAAACGATATTATAGATAGGCGGCATTAACAATTGCATGGAGAGGAAAAGATAATACGCTTATATTGTTGATAGAAGTAATTCACTGCAAACGAAAATTTAGATAAAATATCTTTAAAAGTGATAGATAGAATTCGATATGTATTGTGAGCGCCGTGGAAATCGATAAAGAGAAAGGAAATATAATAGTAACAGTGGATACAAATAATCAAGAATAGATTTATACGACAGTAAACGTAAGAACTGAAGGCTAATTAATAGTATTCGCGATATGCTAGTCTCGAAGTCTCTCTGAATTAATGATTTTGTGTGAATAATATCGTAATGAACTAGAAACCACTGATTCGAAGATATAATATTAATTACACTGCGCGAAAACTTGCGAGAGCGTATGTATGATTGAATGTTATAAGGATAACCGATTATTAAATCGTATAAATGACTGTCTGTACGTACAATGAATTTACTGGGTACTGTATGAATCGAGTATTGACTGCTGATCGAATACTGATTATGCGAAAACTGAATGGTCGGAACGAACCGTACAACAGATTTTACTGTCGGGCGAAAGCCGAATACTAAATATGATCTGAACTGTCTAATGATCTGAACTGTCTAGGCGAGAACTGAATACTCTGATTTTTGAGCACACGGTGCTCCCGTTTATATACCCGTGGTCGCTGAGGGCTCCCACCTTCTGAATTATAGCGCGCGCAACGTGGTCCGATCCTGGTCATGCTTGTTTGTCACGGGTATCACGCGCCGGGCAATAGTAAGCTATCACGGTGTTTGTCCGAAATTTTCACGTGATCCGGCGGTTCCTGAATGTTCTAGAACCTTCGGGACTAGCATTATAATGTAATATCTATATCGTTATTTCTAGATATATCGCAATTATTACTAGCGTTACGATAACTTATCTGATTAATTACTTATCGCCGCATTGTATTATAGCGTTGTACTTAAATAATTGTAGAGATATGAGAGCATTACGCTAATTAACTTATTAATTAACAATTATCTATGATGTCGCATAATGTTATTCGTGGATTACAAGATCTAAATTAGTCTACAGACGTTAAACTCGCTATTATATAACTATATGTATGTATGTATATCATTATAACTAGTAGTAAAGGTTTATATATTTATATATATGTAATAATGGTATAAATGCACATGTAATATGCCGTGATATATTTACAATGGATGGATGAGGAGTGTGTAAGTGTGTATAAATGCATAAATTTAAGACAAGTTTATATTGTGAGAGGTTGAGTGTGTAATTTAAGTGATACGCTTGGAATATGTATGAATTAGTTATAAGATCCGAAACTATTGCGTTACCATGTATATGATACATTGATTATGTGTATGTTAATATATGAATATGCCTGTAATAAGTTTATAATAGGTTTATTGAGAGTGCTTTATTTGTGCGTACTAATGGGTCACTATGTATATAAATTATTTATAGAGTGTGTGTATTTGCGTGTTACTGGGTGGATAATATGTCTATAATAGTCAGATACTGATTAAACATTGTGTAGATGATAAGTTTATAACGCGCGTATTTTTGTATCACCGGGTATATTAAGTGACTATTGTTATATAATTTTATGGTGTGTTTGTTAAGGAGCGTGTATCTATGTAATTATTTCTGGGTGTTCATTATGCGTTTATACTTGGTTTATGTAGTGTATGATGTGTGTATTATCGTACCACCGTATATATAGGTATGGTCATTTTGTTTATTATGCATATGTATATTGTAATTATCATTCATCCTCAATAAAATGATAACGAAGTTTTGAGAATATTATCACGTTCAAGTTATTTCAGACACCTTGTATAAGTAAGAGTTAATTAAGTAATTGTATATATTGAGTGTGACTATTTAACTTTAGTTATCTTCCAGAGCTTTATTCGTTTTAAACTCTTTATGGGATATTTATATTGTTTTCACTATAATATATATATATATATATATGTATTATGAGTGGTTCATTTTAATTATTATTGGTTTTAATTGATTACTTAAATATTGTCTGAGCCTCGAGGAGTTCTTGTCAGGTCATTATAATTTGCCTTTAAAACATCTGTGGATTATGATATCTGCAGCGAGTCGCATATATATATATATATATGTATATGTGCATGCACCAAGTTATCTCCATGGTTGATATATGAAATAATTATAAATGATAGCTGACCGGATTTTTATTGGCAAACCAAATTGGATTCATGGTAAGGAATTATTATGCAGAAGATGGGTTTGATCGAATCTTTTATTATTGTTAAAATTTGGATTTAATGAAATCACTGCGCTGCGGTGGAATATGAGTAAAATTGACAAGTTATTATATTTGGGTGACAGAATCGTTAGACATGTACGTTATTGTGGTATTAATTCGGCTTTGGGATATAAAACTGCATTTAATAGTGAAGGCATAATTATATATTGGAGGTGCGGATTAAAATAAATAAATTATTAAAGTTGAAAATATGAGGTGTTCCTGAAGCAAAATGGGTCTATAACAATGTGCGCTTAACTTTTTATGGCGGGGCTGTAGCCCTATAAGTTGCTACCTTTTTTGGTTCCTTATGAGTCAAGGCGCCAGGAAATAATTAATTAAGGTCACTGGGCGGGTTTTTTATGTGATGTTTAAATCGTTAAAAATTGGGTGCTTTTCGATGTTGCGACAACTTTTGATATATTGAGAAAAGTGATTTAGACTGTGCATAGGAAGTTGCAATTGCACATACGAGTTACTTGGCTTGCTCAGTTTTAATAATTAATGAAAGTTCATATACAGGGTGTCCCGAAAGTACCGATCGGAGTTTATTATATGAAGCTTATGGAATTTAACCAAATGAATCGGTCGGTTGTTAAACACTATTTTATACTAATGTTTGGATAATATGACAATGTTAGTTTATATACCGGGTGTCAATTTATTAAGGTGAACATGTATCGGCAGTTGTATTTCCGCTCATTCGCAGTTACGATCTCTTTCCTTGAGTGATTTTAGCTTGTTATATAGATTTACTTTATATTTTTGTTATACCGGGTGGTGGTTAATTCTCGATGCGTGTGTCTATGGTGATGTGTACGTGTATGTTTGTGTTTAGTAAGAGTGATGACGACGAGGTGGAGTGAACATTGGTTTATATTATCGCTATTACTTAATTTACGTTATTCTATTGACGCATACTTAATATTATGTTTCCTTTTTATTTTTCAGATACTGCAACTAGAGTGACAAAACTAAATGGGTAATTATAATAAAATTAAGATGTTCGACCGACTTGGTGGGTCGTTTCTCTTCTCTTTTTCAGGTGCTGAGGAGGCGGACCAGAAGGTGATATACCGGGTGGCCGGAAAATAGGTGAGAATTTTCATTGGACAATTAATTAATTATTTTCCTTCATTTTTAGGTAGGTGATAGGGGAGAACCAGTGATGGGGATAAAACAGGAAAAAAGAAGAAAAAGAAAAAAAAAAAAGGAAAAGGATGTTTTAGCCGGAAACATAATAAAAGGTATTTATCGGCTTAATCTATTTTTGATAATAACTATATATATATATATATATATAAAAAAGAAAAGGAAAGTAAAAGAATTTTATAGGTGCTTAACGCTTACTATGTCTACTTAACAGGTGACGTATGGAGTCAACGGACGGCGACTGGTGTCAAGCGGAGGCGCTGGACGTGACACCCCCCTCCTTAAAAGTGGAGCAGCGTGAAATGATGCGACGGTGAGCTCGTTGAACTCGGCTTACGGTGCGGTTGATAGACGGTTGATCTTTCGTTCCAAGTGCAAGTAGGCTTCTCGCAGGTTGGCGATCTCTGAAGATATGGCGGGAGTCCTCTCCTTGGAAGAGTGGTGAATCGTCATCGTATCCGTGGATTCATGAGAGATGTCCTTCTGGATTCGGTGATCTATCATTGGGCGCGATAATGGAGAATTGCTGAGTGTCTTGGCAGGTGTTTCCTGTTTGGTTGGTTTTTGAGAGTTGGCACTATCATCAGTCATTAACATATCATCATTTGTTAATATGTTTTTATTTTTCAGGCTCGAGTTTCGATAGCTTAACTTTCTTGCTAGGCTTTTCAAGATGATAAATAAGGTGAGTATTATAATTCCACCAATAACTGTTGTTGTTACCGAGACCTCCACGATGTATACAGGGCTCGAGTGGTCTGGTCGTCCTGGAGAGTCGTCTGTGCTTGGATTCTGTACGTCCGAGTGCTCGTGAATCTCGTTTAACTCGTCGATATGTTGACCCCATGGTAGCGTTCTTGATTGGAGGCCTTGAGGATCGATAGCAGACACTTTCAACTCTGGAGTGAATACGTACCATTTGTTTCTCATTTTGTACATTGCCGTAGCAAGCGGATCGCATTCAATTTCTGTGCCTTCGCCAGATATAACGCGTGTTCTTGGCTTTAGGTACATGGGCTTCCCGTCTATTATTACTGGGAGCTCCTGGAAACAGCTTTCCGTGGCCCTGATCCGTGCAGGTACAGGAGTACATCGAAATACTTGTACAGCTTCCCCTCGTACGCGCGCTGAGTATCCTGGTGTTTTTGTGACGGCGTACGCAAATGATGGAGGGTCTTGGTGAGCCATGGCGGTCAAGGCGTGTAATTTTGTTACTTCCGTGAGGCATTTCCTCATGACAAGGTCTTCGTAGGTATTTTCTACGCTCAGGTCTGTCTTTGTGTTACTCTTGTACGAAAAGTACGAGTGGTGAGATCGGTGCACCTTATTTACGGATGGTTGATTCTTTACGTAAGAGTCGTTGATTTCCCGTATTACTAGTCGGGGGTTTTCGGTCTGTATCACAGTGGCGTTGCAGACGTCGTGACGCGCTCGAGCAAACGCGAGCAGGTTGGTGTTTTCTACCGTTAAGGCGTATGCCGTGGGACGTCCCGTAATTTGTAGTCTTTTGGCAATTCCTCTATACAAGACGGTATGCCGTAGTTGAGTGCATCCTCCGTGAACAAAGGGGGACCAGAAATTATGAAAGCCCTCTTCGTCGGTGCATTCAAGGTCGATGTATGTGCAACTAGCACCACTAGGTAAGAATATCTTGGTTTCCATCGTGTCGATCTTGACAATGGTCCGTTTGAACGTTATGTGCAAGTACACGTTTATGACGCGTTTTGTTTTCAGGTCGTCTGATGGCAGGTTGTGGGCGCTGACGGTTTCGGTCGGCGGAATAGTGCGGCTATTCACGCGGTTGGCGGAAAGGCCGTCAAGGGTCTGGTTCCCGAATTGCAGTTTCCCTTGTGCGTGTATGTGCATGCATACAGGAGCAGATACAGATAAGTAATGTCGTTTATTGCTGGTAGGTGTTGTAGATTCCCTCGTGGTGTGGTCCGTGTGGCTGATCACGTAGTCTATCTCTATGCGGCAGCTTAGTACGTCCGCTGTGGTGAGTCTGGGCTTCGCGAGGATCTCCACGCTCACATCTCGGGTGATTGGAAGCTTCCCGTGTAATCGACAGGCGTTGTTATCGAGCAGCGAGATTGTGGTCCCGTTGTCGCACGGCGTGTTGCAGTCGTAGCCTACGAGGGCGTTGCAGTCCTGGGTTGCCAGATACGCTAGGAAGACGATCAGTGAGGCCATTGTGAACTCTATGTTGATTCTGCTTAAGAGAAAAATGTAGAACAGTACGTTCCGGTCTGAACCAGAAAATGGAGAAGATAACTGAGTAATCCAATCTGAAACAGAAGAAAGGTAGTCATCCTGGTTCGCCGTAGTGGGCTTTCCGTAGTCTATTGACGTGCACTATTCGCGTTGATTTATTAATTTGAATTCGCACGTTTTCGTGGTCGAGGATTTCGATAATGCGGTACGGGCCGTGATATTCTTTTCCGAATTTATCTGTTTTACTCTCGTTTAATAGAAAGACGTTATCGTTTGCGTTGAAAGTCGTCGGGTTTACGCGTTTGTCGTAGTAATTTTTGGAGCGCTCTTTAGCCCTAATGAGATTAGCTCTAGCGACTTCCTGTATATCACAGATTTTTTCGAACAGGTTTGTTGAGTAGGAGTGATATGTTTCAGGATCTTCTTCGGGGTTGTGTCCCGATGGAACTCTGGCGACACGTCCGAAGATCAATTCGTGAGGTGTGTACCCGGTACCTTCGTGTACTGAGGTATTATACGAAAAACTGGCACGCTCAATGAGGTCGTCCCATGCTTCTTCCTTATTGACGAAGCACTTCAGGTATTCCATTAGAACGAGGTGCGACCTTTCGAGTGACCCATTAGATTGTGGATGGTGAGCAGTCGTTCGGAAGTGTTGGATACGGAACTTTTTGGTTACGCTTTTCATGAGTACACCGGTAAAGTTCGTCCCTTGGTCGGTGAGTATGCTTCGGGGGCATCCAAAACGACAGATAAAATAGTGGATAAAGGCGTTCGCCGTGGTTTCGCCTTTAGCGTCTGGTAGTGGTGCGTATACTGAGTATTTTGTGAGGAGATCTTGCATCGTTAGAACGTATGAGTTGCCGCTAGGAGTGGTTCTGAGTGGTCCTACTATGTCGAGAGCCACTTTGTCGAAGGCGCGTCCAGGTGTGTCGGTCAATATCATTGGTTGTCGAGTCTTCCTTCTGACTAGTTTCATAGATTGACACGTTCGACAATTCCTGATGTAGTTTAATATATCGCCTTTCATTTTGTTCCATGTAAACCTTTGTTTAATTCGCTGGTACGTCTTCGTGACGCCCTTGTGTCCACCGACGGCAGATTCGTGATTTTCGCGGATTATCGCTGTACGGTCCTCTACCGGAGGGGTGACGGTTGGTCCATGACATATGCTGATGGTGACGGGCCTTTCGGAGAGTATCGCTTGCAGTGTCTGTAAGACTCGATCCCATGGTATCGTGTCGAGGCTGGGTGTCTCTCGTATGCTAACAGTATGTAGTTGTAATTCCGTCATCACGTCGAGGGTTGATCTGAAACATTCCTTTAAGATTTCTTCGTCCAATAATGTTGTTCTTTTCTCTTTTGCAGGTAGTACTATAATGTGTCGTCCCGCGTCTATGGATGGATAGACTCGCGCTCTTCCGAGCATTAAGTCGTCTAGCGGAGGTAGGTATCCATCTTGCTGTAATTCCATAGCTCCTTTATCGAAGGGGTGTTTATCAACGGTGACCAGTATGATTGTGTTATCGTTGCAATTCAGTAATGGTATGTTGCGTTTTTTTATAC
Organism: Anoplolepis gracilipes; assembly: GCF_047496725.1. Classification (NCBI taxonomy): domain Eukaryota; kingdom Metazoa; phylum Arthropoda; class Insecta; order Hymenoptera; family Formicidae; genus Anoplolepis; species Anoplolepis gracilipes. Next base: position 74,510 of record NW_027328680.1, read on the forward strand.
GGCATCTTGTGCTATGGGTGGTTATTAATTCTGGTCTCATTTGCAGAGTTTCTTCTTCGGGAAGAATTTCCAAGGTATCGAATTCCTTATCGCTGTTG